>NC_061502.1:20674168-20709168 GCF_022539355.2 Hippoglossus stenolepis | reverse complement strand
AGTCAGTGGAGATTTAGAATGAAGCTGTGATCAGCTCCTGTAGGAGTCACTGCAGATCACTGCAGGCTTCAATCAAGGAGTCAGAGAGTCAGAGGGTCAGAGGGTAAGAGAGTCAGAGAGTCAGAGGGTAAGAGAGTCAGAGAGTAAGAGAGTCAGAGAGTCAGAGGGTAAGAGAGTCAGAGAGTCAGAGGGTAAGAGAGTCAGAGGGTAAGAGAGTCAGAGAGTCAGAGGGTAAGAGAGTCAGAGAGTAAGAGAGTCAGAGAGTCACTGCTGATCACTGCAGGCTTCAATCAAGGAGTCAGAGACTCAGAGTCAGAGGGTAAGAGGGTAAGAGAGTCAGAGAGTCAGAGAGTCAGAGGGTAAGAGAGTCAGTGAGTCAGAGGATAAGAGAGTCAGAGAGTCAGAGGGTAAGAGAGTCAGAGAGTCAGAGGGTAAGAGAGTCAGAGAGTAAGAGAGTCAGAGAGTCAGAGAGTCAGAGGGTAAGAGAGTCAGAGAGTCAGAGAGTCAGAGGGTAAGAGAGTCAGTGAGTCAGAGGGTAAGAAAGTCAGAGAGTCAGAGAGTTAGTGGGTAAGAAAGTCAGTGAGTCAGAGAGTCACTGCAGGCTTCAATCAAGGAGTCAGAGTCAGTGAGTCAGTGAGTCAGAGAGCGAGTCAGTCAGTGCGACGCAGCGTCAGACACAGGCAGCCATTGTTGCAGACTGATTTCCATCATGTCCTCCTCTGACAGCAAACTGAACAGGACAGCCTCATTGTGTGTGTGTGTGTGTGTGTGTGTGTGTGTGTGTGTGTGTGTGTGTGTGTGTGTGTGTGTGTGTGTGTGTGTGTGTGTGTGTGTCGCTGTGGGCCACATCAGCGGCGCTGCTCTAGAGAAAAGAGGGGGATGGAGGAGGCTGGATGATGGAGGGATCAGATTGGAGAAGGACAAAGGCTTCATTCTTTGCCGGTCATGAGAAGTTTCAGAGCTTTCTGGAGGTTCTGGATCGCCGTGCCCACGTCCTCGTACTGCAGGGCGCTGCCTGCGTACTTACAGAGCTTCTGGGCCTTGGTGAAGTCCTCGGGGGTGAGCTGGACACCGCCTGGAGCGAAGGATGGACAGAGGGGGGGGGGAAGAAGAAGCAGATTGGAAGGTAACAGGAGAGAGAGAGGGGGAGAGAGAGAGAAAAGAGGAAAAGTCAGATAATATTCAACAACTAAAAGAAGGATGAGAGAAATCAGGTTAAAGGTCGTTTAAAACCAGATCACAAAAATAGAACAAAGAACAGGAAGAGATTCATCTCATCTGGAGTTAACTCTCCATCGACCTGCGTCATGGAAACTCAACACAAGCATCCCATAATCACCTGTCAGCACCCAGGGGATTATGGGTAAAGTATAATGAAGACCAACCTGCAGAGGAGAACGACCACAAGGAAAGAAAGATCTAAAGATGTTCACGGTGAAGCTGCTGCGGCCTCAGAGTTTGAAGACGACGAGTTGTCCCAACGTTTTCTAACTTATCAGATAAAACGCTGACACACGAGGACATCTTCAAATTAAAACAATAAAACAACCCGACGCTGAAGCTAATTGAACATCTTCTGTTTGCTCTCCAGTGTTTTACATGCTGGATCATGAATCATGTGATTTATGAGGATTTCCTCCTCGCAGGGTTTTCTCTCTTTCTAATGTTGCAGCGTGAACAAATGAACTTTAACCTAAAAACCAAGTATTTTTCTTTGCATGTCTTTGTTTCTGCAGCTGATTTCGCTCACAGGCCTCCACCCAGCGAGTCTCTGGAGGACACACAACATCTTACAGTCTATAGAAAACACACATTTCATATCCACCCTCGACAACACCACTCAACATCTCTTTCTTTATCAGTTCTTTTATCGCTCCGTCGTACCTCGTCCCTCGTTGTCGTACGTCTCCTCACATGAACTACACACTGCACCTGAACACTGGAGCAACACCTTCATGGACGTTATTCTGCAGCTGTAATTTCCCCCCGTGACTATGAATTTGAAAGTTAGCGACCGGCGCACAGTGACCCTGCACTGTCACGTGCACTGTCACGTGCACCAGTTAAATCTCTGTCTCTCTGATATAGGAATCAGGAACACGTCATGTCCAGACTTCAGTGCAGAAGAAGTTAAGTATAATGTGACGGAGGATCTGACAGAATAATCTAATAATCACAGTTTGGCTCAGACTGAAGCCTCCACTGAAAACGACCTTCAGAGGAGGAAACGACCGGTTTCACCTGCACCATCTTCACAAACAGCTGATTTAAGTAAATGCTGACTTTTAAAGGCTTAAACAGGGTTTTCCTTGTTAAACAGGCCATTTATCCACTTGACATGAAACCTTTGACTTCAAACCTCCCAGAAAACCATCCCTTGGATTCTTTCTTGATGTCACTCGTATATTTTGGGCCGTTCTCTCTGCAGCAGAGACGATAAATCCTCAGATCCACACAGCCAAAATCTCACAGAGTTAATGTCTAGCACATGAAATAATAATGACATCAAATTACTCTTTTACTGTCATGTGAACATGTCGAGACCCCATAAAGGAGCCGTGAAGGTCCCTGGACCCCACCTGGAGAACCAGTGCAGGCAGAAACAACTGAGCAGCACATGATGCCTCTCTTCCATACCGCTCGTAAAACACAGTAAAACCTCGGCTCTTAAAAACGTCCTGCAGCGGAACAGAAAGAGAAAGATTGAATAATGCTGCACCATAAGCCCCTGATCCCCGGGCCGATTGCCCCTCTCCTCCAGAGAGCTGGAGAGGACTCGTGAAAATGCTGAGCGCAAACTGCGGAGGATGGGGAGCGACCGAGAGGAGCGGGGGGGGGGGGAATAACGGAAAAATGAAGTGAGAGTCAGCAAAGAGGTGGAAGACGTCCAGAAGCCACAGCGCTCCGAGGCGAGAGGGGTGTGGAGGAAGGAGAGAAGGTTTCTTCAAACATCACATCATCGTTCAGGTTTACATTAGAGTTTGTGTGACCTGTGGTGAAGCTGCTGGTCACTTTTACACTTTCAGAAATAACCAGTTCTTCTTCTCCAGTAACTGTGGCTTTCACCACTAAATATCGTTGAACATGCAAGTTCACGTTAACACAACTGCTTCGATAGAACTTCAACTCTGGATGAAAAACTGGATCGGAGCATATTCTGTTTGAGAGGCTCTGCAGAGACGACTGCTGCCTGAACAAAATAAAAGGTAAATGTAGCGGAGACGCTGGAAGCATCTGAACAGAAACACAAGCCTCCTGGTCCGTCTGAGACGTTTTAACGGCGCCAGCAGCCGGACTGATGTTCCTCAAATACGGCTTTTCATTTTAAATGTATCGGCCTCGGGACAAAAGAGAAGTGTAATCGCCCGAGTCGCACGGACACAACTCAATTCACCCTGTGAAGTTTAAAACTTTCAATAAATTTGCAGTAAATGTTGAATCAAGTCGTGAAAAGACGTTGAATTATTAATCTCACCTGTTCTGCTGAGCGAGCATACGAAGCTTGACAAGAAAATAAATGTCTCGGTGCAGCGTGTGTGTGTGTGTGTGTGTGTGTGTGTGTGTGTGTGTGTGTGTGTGTGTGTGTGTGTGTGTGTGTGTGTGTGTGTGTGTGTGTGTGTGTGTGTGTGTGTGTGTGTGTGTGTGTGTGTGTGTGTGTGTGTGTGTGTGTGTGTGTGTGTGTGTGTGTGTGTGTGTGTGTGTGTGTGTGTCCTCTTACCCTGCTGTTGGGCGTTGAGCAGTGTGGGGTCGACAACGGGCACCGAGCGAGGCAAAGGCACTGGTTTCACTCCTTCTGCTGGTCAACACACAGGAGATTGAACTGGGGGTGAATTCTTGTGTTTATTTACAAATTGTTCCATGTGTGTGTGCACGGACGGCCTGATGTGTAATCAGCTTACACGTGTGTAAACCAACTACAATAAATATGAATTCTTTAATTATTTGTGACGTGTGCGTTTGTTAAACAGTTTTACATCAGCACATATCGTGTCTTCATACCTGCAGGCGGAGGCAGCTCGGCTGGAGTGTTGGCCGGTGCGTGGGCCCCTGGTGGGATGTGGATGTTGTTGTAGTTGATGTTGGGAGGACCCGATGGTGCCGATGGTCCCTGTCCTGGACCCGGAGTAAATCCGATCCCAGGGGCCGGACCTTGATCCAAACTCTGGTCCTGGTCGTCATAGGACTGAGAAGGAGGAGCTCCCCTGAAGGATCCGCCCTGGGAGGGGCCGGAGAAACCTGCAGCTCCAAACTCGTCTAGGAGAGACAACGAAGACGAGGGCTCATGTGAATCTTCTCCACATGGACAGTGTCTCGTGTTGTGTAGCAGCTCCACTTGTTTAAATGTGCGTTTCATAAACTCTTGAGCGAATCAAACAAACACAAAGTAAACTTCACACACGCACATAACAAACCCAGGTGGCTGCTCACTGTGGTTGATGCTCGTCCGTTTTTACCGTTAGCTTTTCACACCCTAACCATCGGGTGTTTAACTGTGGTTCATCGTAAAACCAGTAACCGTTTCATCCCTAGTCTGGTTCAGCCTGATTCACCAGATGGGAGAAGTAAATGAGTCAAAGTTTTAATAAAACTCCACCTGTTGTTTCTCTAAAACTCTTTTAGATAACGACTTCTCACTTGATAAGATCGAACCTTTGTGAGATGACGTGACCCCATAGATATGATCAGTGATTTGCGTGAGCTCTACAGGAACATATAGAGGAAATGTAGCAGAGGAAATTAAATATCTGGTGACAGTTGATAATAAGAACTCTGTCCTGGTGTCAGAATCAATGTGATGCATCATTAGAACAACAGTGAGAAGACCGTGGATGCAGCTCATCACTTCTCATCCTCAGATCAGCATCACAACTACACCGTCCCCCTAACAGCTGCTGGCTGCTGATTCCTGACACCTTCGTGTAATTGCCCCCCCTCAGCCTCGGCTTACACCGACGAGTCAGCGCTGGAACAGAGATGAAACGTTAATCTGCAGAAATGAAGCTTTGCTGCCGCAGAAAGGAATTCTGAACGGAGGAGCTTAAACCTCTTAGTCTCAATCACACACGGGAAAAAAGTTTCTTCATAAAAAGTACATCAGGTGACGAGAAACATCAAATAGTTAAAGAGAAATGATTTGAATGAATAGAAATGAGATTAAACTGCGCGGCCACACACACATTTGAAATCACATTGATAGATTTTAAACTAGAGTTTCAGTCTTTGTGATTAAATGTAGTTCAGGGATCAGTCGGGTTTCTCCTGCTGACCGACAGCGTGAAGTCACAACAACTGAAAGACAACCAGTCGGGCGGTGTGGACTGTGCAGGGACCAGAGCTGTGGACAGTGAACTGGGCTTCATTAGGACAATGTTTCAAAGTGAATATGAAGAAAGGAAAGTTCCAGCCTGCTGTGTTTACATCTGTCCAACATGAGCCCGACGCTGGAGACTTTCCTTCTCTCAGCAACCACACCCGACACAAAGAAAACATTTCTTCACTGCCAGAAAGATTCTGACAGATTAAACATGAGTGGGTTTGAAGACATGGGCTGGACTCGACACCGTGTTAAACCCCAGCATCTGTCATTACTGCATCACAGGCAGGAAGGTGGACAAACATTACATCTGACACACTTTCATTGAGCTGTTCAACTTTATTTATCCGTCACTTTCATTCCCGGAATCATGTGCGTTGGATGACGACATGTTGTAAGATGCTGTCAGACGGACATTAGAAGGACTTTAAAAGTGTTAGGGTGAATCTGTTTGGGGCCGAGTGGGGAAATGTCTAAGATAAGAGAAACTAGAGATCAAACAGTCCCTTTCAATTCAAACAACTTCTTATCCATTATCAGTCCGCTCAATGTGTTGGATTGTTTTCATCATGATCCTGAATTATTCTCTGAGCTAAGGAAGTTTTCAGGTTTCTAGGAAACTCGGTAGAGAAGGAAACATGGGTCAAGAAAGAACTCAATGAATTCTGTGGACCCAGACAAAGGATCTGATCCAGAATTAGTTTCCACTGAGAATATTTCATGGATCTTGATGAAAAAACAGGTTTAGAACAGAAACTGAACTCCATGGACAAAATATCCAGGCCCTTTAAAGACATTTCACTCCGACAACTGGGTCACAGAACACGTCCTTCATGGTTTTACAGCTAAACTCTGGAAGTTGTTTTCTTTCTCTGCCATAACTCTCCCCATCCATTCCTTTCCTCTTGCTAACCCCCTCCCCCCCCCTCTGTGGAGCGTCGGACCAGAGCTGCTGGCAGACAACAGTGTTTCTGTAACTACCACCACTGGTACGTGTGTGCGACCCACAGGGTCTCCAGAGGTTAATTAACCCACTTTAACTGGTTCACTTCCCTGCAGCGTCCAGCGCCGCTGAGGGAGGCCTGGTCAACAGATAAGAAGAAAAATACTTGGGACCAGTTGAGAGCCAGAAGATCATCACACTTAAAAACCACAGATTGACCCGATCATTGAAAAGTATCCATGTTTTCAGTTGATCCTGACGGGAGGAGGGGCCGTTCACTGGGAGCACAGAGTCTGCACATTAAACTGGAATCCCTGCCCTGCCATCTGGAGAAGGAATGTCAGGAACAGGAAGGTTCAGTCTACATACACTTATTCTCACTGTGACCTTTGACCCCCGAAATCAGTTTATCTCTGAGTCCAAGTGACAAGTGGTCACAATGTGAAGAAATTCCTGAAAGTCAGACTTAAGATATCATCTTCAAGAGGCCAAAAACACGTCTAGTGAGGCCACCATGACCTTGACCTTTGACCCCTGAATTCAAATCAGTTCATCTTTGAGTCCGATTGAACGTTGGTAACAAATTTGAAGGAAATTCCCTCGAGGTGTTTTTCAGATATCACGTTCACAAGAACACGAACGACAACCTGACTATTAATAAAGCATTTTTGGAGTCTGTTTAAGGGAAAGTTGCATCTCGTCATTCTGTGTCATAGCTACAAACATGGAATGGGAGAGATTATTGATGTTCTGTGATCCAAATGTGTTTTCATTGTGACTGAGAAAAAACTAAAGAAGACACAGTCCGTCCTCAGTCATGTTTTGTCTACGACAAAACGACAACACTTCAGAAACACGTTCACACAGAGAGACAGATGTGCTCTGTCACGTGCACAAACCAGAAAACATCTGCACTACTGATGACAATAAACCACACACACACACACACACACACACACACACACACACACACACACACACACACACACACACACACACACACACACACACACACACACACACACACACACACAGGGTGGATGATATTACCGTCATGATGACATCACTGACACAGAGACCCCAATGCACTCTGGGAGGAGGCAGAGGAGAGTGTGATGTAGCCACGGTGTGTGTGTGTGTGTGTGTGTGTGTGTGTGTGTGTGTGTGTGTGTGTGTGTGTGTGTGTGTGTGTGTGTGTTACTGTACACGCGTGTGCAGCTGCGAGGGTTTCTCGAGCTGATGTCACGGGGGAGCAGGCCATGTTTCATGGGCGTGGACGAGCAGATGGCGTTCATTTTAGCCAGGAATCTGTCGACCTCAGTTCCCTGGTATGAAAAACACGCTGCGAGTTTCCCTGTGGGGACGGGAAACGTGTGCGAGCCCGAAGGAGTTCAGGTCAAAATGAGATCCAGTTTGGTGTCGAGTCGTCCCGAGAGACACTCGATGCAATTTCTAGCTCTGAAGGTAAAATGTGGAAATGAGTCCAGATGCTTTGGAGCCGCATGAGGCCGAGTACAAGTTCTACTTCAAGTTCTACTTCAAGCTCTACTTCAAGTTCTACTTCAAGTTCTACTTCAAGCTCTACTTCAAGTTCTACTTCAAGCTCATGAGAGTCTGAAGAATCATCAGAATAAATACTATGGAATTAATATCAAGCCATTTTCTGAATAAAAAAGGCTTCGAAAGGTTGAAATCAAATAAAAAAAGCCTTGCAAAAAGTTTTAATGGACTGAAAACTAAAATGTGAATGTTCATCCAAACTGATAAATCAGCTTCTTCTCATGACACAATGAATGTGAAAAGTGACATCATCCTGTTTATCAGTTTAAGAGCTGGTTTAGTAACAGAATAAAGACACGTTAGCTTTAACCCGAGGCAGACATCAAACTGAATTACCACCTGCCAATAGAATAACGCTCCGACTGTAAATTAGAGAAACATCACTTGTTCTAATTTACTGCAAATCTCTCTGCCCCCCCGGTGGCAGCCAAACAAAAAGGTCAGTTTCCCGTCGTGCTTTGTCCAGCCCCATGATCCTCACAAGGCCGTGAACTTTAAAGGCTGAAGTGGTCATTTAGTCGACTCATTCAATCTCCTCAGGATCTCCTGGTGTTTTCCTGTGCTTTCTTTCTCCTAAAGGTTATGTTGTATAGTGACGGCCTGGCTGCAGAGGGCCGAGTTCTTCAGTGGCACAAAGGTCAGAGACTCAGCGTTGATCCGTGAGGATGGAGAATTAAAACAACAAAACACAATCTCATGCACATGCAAAGACTCTTGTTCTGACCCTAATGATTTAATTCCCTGTGACTTTGAATGTAAGAACACTACAGCACTAATCTACTCTCTGCACACCTCTAATCTCCCGAAGGCTGCAGGGCTTTCCTGCAACAGTCTCACAACTGATAACGTACACAATACAAATCCAACGCACACACACACAAATCCAAATAACGTCAACAGAGGAGGTGTTCTTTAAAGAGAGCTCAGACGTGTTGGAACATGTGAAGTGGGTCAGTTTGGGCGTGAAAAGCTGAGAGTAAAAATATGTTCTTGTTTCTTAAAAGGTATGAAGTTAAAAATGTCTTCAATAAATTCTCTCTTTAATGAAAGATATAACTTTTACATTTTTAAAATAAAAAAGGGAAAAGGGCCCGAAGCAAAACTTTGGGGAACCTGCACGGTCAGAACTTATTGTTTCCCTCTATGAAAGGTATCACAGCTCGTCAGTGATTTCTGTAGCAGTTACATGTTCTCACATTTCAGGAAACTGCCTGGACTTTACATTTATTGTTCTTTGTGAAAAACCAGCTGAGAGCATGATCACAGAAGCCCGAGTGAACGGTCAGAGAGCAGTTATGAAATTCTTCATCCTTTTGTTGATTTGCCTTTGAAGCAGTTCTTTCTTAAAGTTTTCTAATAATTGACCTTCTGGAATAGTGTAACTTCCATTTCTTAACCTCATTACCAACTAAGGAAACACTTTGCAGTCTTCAGCTGTTTATTGAAATCTGCATCACTGACCATGAACACACCACAGCTCTAACAAGCTAATTAAGGTCTGAGACCTTGCTAAAAGTTGTGTGAGACATCAGACCTTTGGGACGTCTGAACCTTTGCATGGTGCTCATTTCCCTTTTCCACTCTAAACTGCACAAGAACTATTTACTAATTTCACTTAAAATGTTGAAAAGTCTTGTTTCTTTAACCTTTTGCCACTTTGGTTCATCTTCTACTAACTTAACTTTTCACAGTAACACAAGTTTTGACTGGGTGCTCAAACTTTAGCATGCTTTAGCCCTGTGTGTGTCTTTCTGTGCCATATCAGTGTGTCCCACCTGCTTCCCCGTCCCCCTCCATGGCGATGGGCCCTGACAGAGGCGTCTCCCCACTCTTCAGACAGTTGTGGATGTAGGTAGCCTTCCAGCGGGCGTACTTCCTGTGCTGGATGTTCTGGTGGAGGTTGAATAATAGGGCAGAGAGAGATAAAGGGGGTTATTAGTCATGTTGTAAGGCAGGTTGCAGGGGGCAGGGCAATTAAAATGGACACCAGGCGTATCATTAGCCTTGTATGGGACAGTTGATGAAAAGGCGAGCACCACATGTGGAAAACATTAAGATTGGGGAACTCATTGGGGGGAAAGGGGGATGAAACTGGGCTGTGCAGAGCAGAACGAGAGCAGAAAAGAGAGCGAGGGGCAGAAGTGGGCAACAAGCAGAGAGACCAGAGGGCTCGAGGATACATGAGCAAGCTGAGCATGTCTGAAAGGTGACGAGAGGCCAGATCAACTGAACTGAAGCTGATAAGACTGGATGGAGAAATTCCTGCTTCTTCCAGATAAGTGAGCGTGTTTTCAGCAGCTCAGGAACAATGGCCCCTCCCAAGTCCGAGGTGGAGCTGTTTGTTCAGCCTCGGCCTGACTGAAGGAGTCCACTTCCACTCACTGACACAACACTGCTGGGATATTACACCACTGAGTAACTCACACACAAACATGACTGACAGGACGAGGAGAGGTGATTTCTCAAAACATGAACACATTCCAGAAAGAAAATTGAAAAGAGGATTTGCTGGAGGCCAGTTGAATCGACAGACAGGAAGTGTTAGGATAACAGAAATCCTGACAGCAAACTCAGTTCAAATTAAATTCAAAACAACTTTATTTGTCCCCGGAGGGAATTTGTAAGGCGGGGGGGGAGTCCAACAAAACTCTTAAAACAAATTGATTGAGAGTAACACAATTGTCTGTTGGCTCAAGTTCATCGCTGCTGATTTATGAGGCTTTTGGACAGTTTAAAATTTGATGATGAATCAGCCAATGACATTTTTTACATCGAACAAACTTAAATATACACAAAACTAAAGCAGAGACGCCACAGACACATGATTCGTGGCACATGTTCCAACCTCCAGGGTCTGAAGATGTGCGTATACCTTTTGTTTTTATAGATAATAACAGGAACAGGACATTTAGCTGTGTGGTTTTAAACCTGATTCTTGATCTCGAGTATAAGGACAGAACGTGTCATTTGCGTTACAGACTATTTGGACCCGAGAAGCAGATTTATGATTTCTGAAATGGGGCCGTTTGACATTGACCGTCTTCTGTAATGTCTCGTTACTTATCGTCTGACATACCACTCAGCATCGGAAGAAAAATGCTCTGCTAATTTAGTCCATTTCTTATTTCTTTACAACAACAAACGATGGTTGGTCTTAAAGTCTTTGAGCGTATTTGTCACGGTCTAGATTTCGGGTTTGAGACTGGAGGTGTCGATCAGCCCGTTGTCAAAGCAGCTCTGTAGCGTGAAAGGACAATCAACTTGAATGTAGAAGCTAAAGCGAGACACTCTCCCCGTCACTGCGGCCGACTCAGGGTGGACGACAATCACAGCTTCAGGCAGCGAGAGACAGATGGTGGACGCTGCCTTTGTCTGCAGCCATTCAGTGCTGTGACAGTCCCGCTGATGGAGCGATGCAGATACGTCTCTCTGCTGAAACACAGAGCCGATAACAGCCGTCCTCTGCAGGGCTTCGACCCAGCCACACTGATACGCTGTGACTTCGTCTCACACCGGGTAGAATTCAAAATGCTGCGGCCGGGCTTCTCACAAGAATCTGGAGGAGAGATCACATTCAATCGCCCCCAGATTTTGCTCCTTATAACATCTGTGAGCAGTGATTCCCTTCATGCCTGAGATTCTTTGGAGGCCAGGTCGCAGAAGTTTAAAAATCCAGACTGAGCAGCAACGATTTGTTCACACATAGATATAAATGACACCTCCAGTCATCCTGCCTTCATCATCAAGACTCCAGACATCCAGAAAATGTGAATTACAAACGCTTCCATTAACTGGTTTGGAGCAAATACACTAGTCTGCATGCAGTCGTCATTAAGTGGCCGTTTAGGCAAGGCACAAGTATTAATGCTAAAATAAACCCAACAAATACTGTTTCACTCTGGAGACAAAGACACAGTGAGTTAAATGTTGACAACGTAAGAACCTAAATAAACCTTTGCTTCATCAACCTTTTCTAATGTATTTTGATCAAAGATACAAGATAAGAAAACATTGAGGGAAAGAGATTATGAGGGAAGTGCTGACAAACCTGGAGTAAAGAGAAATTAAACCTCGAAAGGAAACCTGAGCTCCCTCCTCTGCACAGGAAGATCAGAGGTTAGCTACACATGGTAACTAAGACACCTCAGCAGGACGGACACTGAACCTGGTCTCTACCCTCAGTGTCACGCTGCAGTGCGGGGGGGAAGCTGTCACTGAGAGTCAGGCTTTCTGATGGGTGTTACCGAACACTGAACCAATCCGCCTGTTCACTGCTCCGCTCAGGTGGGAAGCTGCTGAAAACCTCTTTTTACTGCCTGAAACTCAATCAGCCCGGACTGTCCGTCTGCTGGGCACTCACCGCCACCGGCCCCTCTGAGGACTCATTGTGTGATGGACGAGTGTGTGTCTGTGTGTGTGTGTGTGTGTCCATCAGGCCTCACTCAGTGGAACAGCCAACTGTACGGACAAAAGTGTCCCGTTGATGTATTAATGGCTTCTGGCAGATTTAGACACGATGTAGAAAAAGATCTGGTGTGTGCCTCATTCACATCCAGATGGATTAGGTCTAGTGTCTGTGTGTGTCTGTGTGTGTCTGTGTGCGTCTGTGTGTGCTCTCTTCAAACCTGAACCAAGCTCGACGTCAACCCGACAGGTATTCTCCTTTTTTTATGTCCGAACCCAAAACCTTAACCCGTAACCTGCGTATGGAATCATGACCCTCTGACCACACATTTAAAGATAAATTTGACGCTGCTCATGTTTCCCACAGATTTCATTCAATCTATGGCGGTAGCGGGGGTGCAACACATTCTGAGTAACAAGTTCTCGTGTGAGAGGAAAGAGAAAGTTCTGCATTGATGCCACGAAGTGAAGTGAACATTTGAGGATCTTGATCTTACCTCCTCTGACATCTCCCCGAACACAGACAGGACGTCCAGCAGCAGACTGGATGTGTAGAAAGACTTGATCATGTTCCTGCAGCAAGAAAAGAGGAGGAGGAAAGATAGAGGGAGGGATGAAGGAAGGAGAGATTTATAAAACAAAGCTCAGCATCTTTAATAGACAATAAAACCAAAAATACATTTTACCTCCAGTTTCTCACATTCTGTAGTTGAGCTGTGTGTATGTGTGTGTTTGTGTTTGTGTATGTGTGTGCACAGAGTGAAATTAATTAATTCACAAATGAACAGCAGCTCAACATTGAAAGTCATGACAACAGTCTTCTCTCTG
The DNA here is from genome assembly GCF_022539355.2 of Hippoglossus stenolepis. Taxonomy (NCBI): domain Eukaryota; kingdom Metazoa; phylum Chordata; class Actinopteri; order Pleuronectiformes; family Pleuronectidae; genus Hippoglossus; species Hippoglossus stenolepis. Next base: position 20,696,119 of record NC_061502.1, on the reverse strand, counting down.
TCGTCAAGGACGTTCAACCTCGACCTGCAGATTTAAGCATTGACGGCGTAGTCGCTGTGCGCCGGTCGCTTACTGACACAATCGATAGTCCCGAGGAGGAAGTTAAAAACTCCCTACTGATTGGACGCAGAAATAATAAACAAAGAGTGTAAAGTGTTGTACAGCAAGAGAAAAGAAAGATTTAGACGTGAAAATACCAGGATGTTGGTTTTATACAAAGAGAGAAATGTTGACCCGGAGACACAGGATCAAACCAGTGAGAGCAGGACGATGGAGATGAATGGGTCACTGTTAGTGCAGCGTGTGAGCTGCAGAGGCCTCGACATGTTGGAGGAAGTTTCTTATTCCAACAAAGTTTCTCATAAACATTCACCTCCAGCGTGTGTGTGTGCATGAGTCAATGAGTGTGTTACATATGTAAGTTGTTTTGTTTTTTTACCCGTGTATATATGCCCACATTTATGCTTGTTTTTATTTAGTAAATTACTGTATATTTACTTTGTGTGTGTGTGTGTGTGTGTGTGTGTGTGTGTGTGTGTGTGTGTGTGTGTGTGTGTGTGTCCGGGGCTGACATAACACGTCACTGAGGCCTGGGTCCTGTTAGCACCGTCCTACTGCATCTCGTAAAAGCCGCAGACTGTTTGTGGTTCCCCCTCCAGCGGAACCTCAGTATTACCCTGTCCTGCTCAATGTAGCTGCTGGACACTTCTTCACTCTTATTTACACTGTGAACACGTCCAGAGAACCTGTCGCCTGAATCCATTCATTCTCCACAACCTGCCACGAGCTGCTCACACTTACTGACGGGGCGAGAAACTCACGCTCCTGTTCCGGTCCCCTGTGTTTCCATAAGGACAGTTTTCAGTTCATGAAGGAGAAACTGTCTACAAGGATTTTAAAACATTAACATTCTAACGTCCAGGGGATTTGATCCAGTAAGACCTGTTGCTGTAAGAGAAAGATACAACACGTGTGTATGTCCCACAGACAACAGGATGAAACAATCGGTGTCTCAGTGTGAAGACGAAGATCGAGAGCGGATGGAAAAGTGTGGTGAGCAGCACGGATAGAAATGAAGCAACTGTGGTTTGAGGAGCGGCGAGGGCTGGATGAGTCATCGTGTGTAACAAGACACATACAGCAAGTCCTGAACTACAAGAGAAGATCTGCTGGTGTTCAAAAACCTTCAACACAAGTAGTGAGTGTTTGTCCTGTGAAGCAGCAGCAGCAGGTTGTCGGGTCCGACTCGTTCACACCAACAGGAACATGTGGGGAACATCCAGGCGAGGGGCGGAGCCTGTAGAGCAGCAGGGGCGGAGCCTGTAGAGCAGCAGGAGGCCGGACATGACGTATAAACTCTGCTGTGGAAAGATCAGTGTTGTTGTTTACAGCTCATCCACACCGGCGTCGGCCCTCATCACCAAAAGATCTGGAACCTCCTCGTGTTTCCAAGTTGACGTCTTCGTCTTCTACGTGTACGGCTCCTCTTCTTCATCCTGAGATGTTTGTGTTCTTCCAGCTTCACGTCCGTCACGTGTTAGAAACATTACTGACAATCACATGACTGTGATGCAATCCAACACAGGTGTTGAAAACGTGAACAAAGGTCAAACAGTAAATTCACTGAACATGTGACCTTGTTCACACCGTCTGTTGCTAAGAGACCAAAAGGATTTGAAACAGAAAGTCTGATGTGTGTGTGTGTGTGTGTGTGTGTGTGTGTGTGTGTGTGGTCTAAATGCAATCATAACAATTCACAGCCAGATGTGAGTGATGTGATAGACAAGAGGAGGAGTCTCTTACTTGTGGAATCGACCCCCCCGGTCCTCGTTGTCGGCATAGATGAACATCTTTAAGGCGTAGTTTTCGATGTGGGCGTTGCCAACAACCTCCTGAGTGATGGAGTCATGGTCACTCATCTCCTTCTTCATCTGGGAAACACACACGTTTAATCAAAAACACTTAATCACACGTGTTCATTATTGAAGACCCACAAAGGGTGAGCCCATCTTTCTTAATCCACACGTCCTCGTCACAAGGACTTCTGTTACGAGTGTGCGTCTCTCTCTGTGACTGTGTGTGTCTCACTCTCTGTGACTGTGTGTGTCTCACTCTCTGTGACTGTGTGTGTCTCACTCTCTGTGTCTGTGTGTGTCTCACTCTGTGACTGTGTGTGTCTCACTCTCTGTGACTGTGTGTGTCTCACTCTCTGTGACTGTGTCTGTGTGTCTCACTCTGTGACGTGTGTCCTTCACTCTGGACTGTGACTGTGTGTGTCTCACTCTGTGACTGTTGTGTCTCACTCTGTGACTGTGTGTGTCTCACTCTGTGACTGTGACTGTGTGTCTCACTCTCTGTGACTGCGTCTGTGTGTCTCACTCTGTGACTGTGCCCTGTGTGTCTCACTCTCCTGTGACTGCGCTGTGTGTCTCACTCTCTGTGACTGCGTCTGTGTGTCTCACTCTCTGTGACTGTCTGTGTGTCTCACTCTGTGACTGTGTGTGTCTCACTCTGTGACTGCGTCTGTGTGTCTCACTCTCTGTGACTGGCTCTGTGTGTCTCACTCTCTGTGACTGCGTCTGTGTGTCTCTGTGACGTCTGTGTCTCACTCTCTGTGACTGTGTGTGTCTCACTCTGTGACTGCGTCTGTGTGTGTCTCACTCTCTGTGACTGTGACTGCGTCTGTGTCTCACTCTCTGTGACTGCGTCTGTGTGTCTCACTCTCTGTGACTGCGTCTGTGTCTCACTCTCTGTGACTGTGACTGCGTCTGTGTGTCTCACTCTCTTGACTGTGACTGCGTCTGTGTGCTCACTCTCTGTGACTGCGTCTGTGTGTCTCACTCTGTGACTGTGTGTGTCTCACTCTCTGTGACTGCGTCTGTGTGTGTCTCACTCTCTGTGACTGCCACTGTGTGTCTCACTCTCTGTGACTGCCTGTGTGTGTCTCACTCTGTGACTGCGTCTGTGTGTGTCTCACTCTCTGTGACTGCCTCTGTGTGTCTCACTCTGTGACTGCGTCTGTGTGTCTCACTCTGTGACTGTGTGTGTCTCACTCTCTGTGACTGCGTCTGTGTGTCTCACTCTCTGTGACTGCGTCTGTGTGTCTCACTCTGTGACTGCGTCTGTGTGTGTCTCACTCTCTGTGACTGCGTCTGTGTGTCTCACTCTGTGACTGTGTTGTCTCACTCTGTGACTGCGTCTGTGTGTGTCTCACTCTCTGTGACTGCGTCTGTGTGTCTCACTCTCTGTGACTGCGTGTGGCTTCTTCTCTGTGACGCCCTGTGTGTCTCACTCTGTCTGCCTGTGTGTGTCACTCTCTGTGACTGCCTCTGTGTGTCTCACTCTCTGTGACTGCGTCTGTGTGTCTCACTCTCTGTGACTGCGTCTGTGTGTGTCTCACTCTGTGACTGCGTCTGTGTGTCTGACTCTCTGTGACTGCGTCTGTGTGTCTCACTCTGTGCCTGTGACTCGTCTGTGTGTCTCACTCTGTGACTGCGTGGCTGTGTCTCACTCTCTGTGACTGCGTCTGTGTCTCACTCTCTGTGACTGCGTCTGTGTGTCTCACTCTCTGTGACTGCGTCTGTGTGTCTCACTCTCTGTGACTGCGTCTGTGTGTGTCTCACTCTCTGTGACTGTGTCCAGCCGAGCTTCAGGTTTCTTGTAAAAATCACTCAGGCAAACAGCTGGTTGCTTCCAACAGTAGGACCCTGACTGAATAGATACTCTGTTCACTGACTGTGTGTGTGTGTGTGTGTGTGTGTGTGTGTGTGTGTGTGTGTGTGTGTGTGTGTGTGTGTGTGTGTGTGTGTGTGTGTGTGTGGCACAGCAGAGGAATGTAAAAACCACTGGGCTGAGTTTAAAATGAAGGAGAGACAACTGATCAGGGAACACGAAGGTTCCACCAACTCTTCACTTTCCTTCTGACCAACAACTAAACTTTGAGGTAAACTTTTGCAGTTGCAGGAAGTTGGCGTCTTAGAGAACAGTAAAACCTTTCCAGATGTTTCGACCACTGACCCAGCAGGAGATCGCTCTGTGCTGACGAGTGTCCAGAGAGAGACGAGCAGAGCATCGGCCCGGAGCCTCCTGCTGACAGTAACTCAACTAGAAGGGCCAACTTCCCAATCCTGCAATATTAAAGAAAATGGAGAAAAAAGGATCCTGAATCCGCCCCCCCGATCGGATCTGCACCAAAGATTAATGGTTTCTCTCCTGAAATAAACCGCTTACAAACAAACAAATGCTGAAACGTCTTTAATTATCTCCACCACACTAAAACAAGCACCTTGAAAGGTGGCATGTAAACATGTGACTGTAACGATGACCACTTTAATTCACACCCTTATTTGATGATTCAATGTATTTTTAGACAATAACTTTTGTGACTACGCAGACAAACCTCTAAATTTAGCAGCGTCTGACTGGTGGCCGCTGCTGATTTCCCACTGTGCACGATATGAAACAGATTTTTCAACAAGTGATTTTCCAACATCCCAGTGAGAGCAAAGCCTCGGAGAGTTGGGCCTGTGGTGGATGAGTGGAAAGTAGAGTTAATGAGTCCAACATGTATTGTGCGTATGTGCCAGGTCATTGGGGAAAGAGAGAGAGCGAAGCTGCTGTGGTTTGTTTCCCGACTCGCTCGCGCTGCAGAGATGAGTCACAGCTTCTGGCAACAGTTCATAAAGAAGTGGAACATAGAAAAAACGTCCGGGTATCCCCACGTTTCAGAAAGAAGAAAAGGTTTAAGTGTTTTACAGTTGCTTGCTTGTGCACTGATTAAATAATCAGGCTTCTCCTGGTGCGGCTGACAACTGAATTATGAAACTTAACAGTCTGTTCAAAGACAAATCTGGATCCAATTTAGTCTTTTTTTATTTGGACAAACCAATTTCATCTCTGTGTAAACAAATAAAAGCTCTGAAAATGGATGAATGTAAAAAGTTAAGTATTTATTATAAATACAACTTGTGACCCAAGGTGTGTGGACCCCCATGTTAACGGCTGTAACCAGAGCTGAACCAGCTTTTGTAGCCGGGGTCAATGCCCCACATGTCCCACATGTCCCACATGTCCCACTGGCAACACCCCCGACCGCTCAGTCCAACCCTCCGAGTTGAGGATTCTCCTCCAGTCGTTCAGAATAGAGACGACCAGGCTGTAAGGCCTCCAGGTGTTTCCCTTCCAGGCCTTACTCTACAATGTGACCCCCTTCCCCCTTATGTGGACCAGGCCGTTCACTTTTCAATTCCAGCTCCATAACGTTTCTGGAATAACTCTTAATCCTGTCCAGATGGACAGATATGCCTTGGATGACCCTTCAGATTCCAGATTCATGGGAGTGCGCGCCTGAATAACATTAAAATGGCACCAGGTGACTTACTTCTTGATTTACATGTAAATCTACAATCCAGCTACAGTCACCTGCTTTGGATAAAGAGGACAAGTTTTTCCTGCAGGGTGATTGGGTTCATCCTGAGAGACGATAAGGTGAGAAGCTCAGAGACTCAAACCCTGGGGCAGCGCTACTTCAAGACCTTTTACTATACAACTATATTTACTATAACCCGCTTCTTTCTCAGATTGTTTGACTGACCCCTGGTCCAGAAGGTGGAAGAAGGAAAAGGTTCAGGCCGATGCTTTGGATACTTTACCAGCACAGTTAGACTAAATATTAGAAAGTATAAAGTGGGCAGCACAAACTGCCACCTCCTTTAACACATCCAGAAAACTGATTAAAGGTTTAAAACATTTAACATAATATTTCAAAATGCCCGCGCAGCAATAAGCAAATATCTAAATAACAACGGGAGGCGTCATCTACAGCGGAAGCAAAATATATACAAACATGTGCATTTAATAAAAAGATCCAACAGGAAACCAACACAAGCTACAGAAAACACACAAACATCAAAGCAGCGGATGTGAGTCCGGTTTAGAGTGTGTGTGTGTGTGTGTGTGTGTGTGTGTGTGTGTGTGTGTGTGTGTGTGTGTGTGTGTGTGTGTGTGTAACAGTAATGAAGACCTCTGGAGCCTCTGTTAAACCTGTCTCAAGGGAGCAGCTGTGTGAGTGTGTCCATGTTTTGATGTCCGTGTCCTTTAATTGGCTCTGAGCGATCGATAAACTACATCAAGAAATGACGTCAAAACATCTTGGATCCCAACGCTGCCATCTAGTGCCGATGTGGTCAGCTGCAGTAGTGATCGTGGAGTGTAGCTGTGGTACCAAGGCCAATCAAGAGTCAGTCACAGCTGTCAATCATGACGTCTGTCTTTATATATTCACATAACTAATTAAAACCAAACTTATTCGAAACATGAACACACGTCAGCGAGTGCAGACAGCCACCAGGGAGCCGTCATCTGTTCCATCTGTGTTTAGATTATATGTCTCGTTCAGGATCAACACCATCAACGAGACTACGGGACCAGTGAGTCGTCTTCCGTTCCTCCAGGTCTCATTTGTTTGACTCCCGTTGGGACTCTCCATCCCATCTGTCTGCCTCCTTCATCATAACAACCCTATAAAACCTAATTAGTGTTGCCCCTGTTGAGAGCGGCGTACTTTGTGTGAGTGTGTCGACTGAAAGCTCCGACCTCGACAAGTTTTAAACAAACTATATGCACTTGAAAGGCTGAAGAACTAGAGGAAACTAATTGAAGCTGGTAGCGCGACAGACGTATCGCAAAGGATGGCAAAAAGTGTGATAAATGCTGTTTCATGTGCCAAGCATTCACACTCTGTCAATGTATTGCTGCCCTAGATGATAAATTAAAAGATATTTAGATCGTTGACAGGTTTTCTGTCAGTGAATCATTGTTGGAAGAAGAGAATAAGAAAAGAATAGAGAGAAAACAGAGTCTCTCTCTCTCTAGTTTAAAAGTTTAATTGTTTGTCTCCACAATATCATAATATTTCCTCTCTCTATCTCCCACACACGTGCAGTGTCATGTGCACTGGATTGTACCTGATAGTAATGTGCGCTTATCAGAAATAAGAGAAACAGGAGGTTTAACATGACAAATATCAGGGGTATGTGATTTTTCTCTTAATTATAAGATTCAAAACTATTTTGGTCAAAATATGGAATATTCCCTTAAATCAGACAGATATGATGATGAATGATGCTCTACAGGGATTAATGGCCCGGATGATTTTTTTTAATTGAAGGGAAAAGAACTTTTGAACTAAAAGTCCTTAAAATGCTAAATCTAGATTACTGGTTGTTATCAGAATCAGTTTAATTCCCATTAAATTGACTATGTAATAAAATATAAGAACATATATGTTCAACACACTGAATCAGAACCGTTTCCACTTCGCACTGTGGGATACCACACAGGGAGAAATGGGGCTAAAGTGAAGTGGTAACTTACCGACTCCAGCTGGTCCATGAGTTTGATCAGGAACTTTCGGCACTCTGGTGTTTTACTGTCCAGCTTCATGCCCGACTGCATAGCATAGAGTCGACCTGCAGGAGAGGACAAGAGGGGGAGACGGGTGAGGAGATGAAAGGTGACGAGACGTCTCCTTTACTGGTCAGTAAAAAACCACTCCTCTCCAGCCTGGTTCAAACGCCGAGTCATGTGGAGGAATCACTAATACAGGAGTCCTGATGAATTTTTCACAACAAGCCGCGGATGTTTTCTTCTCCTCTGCAACGGATCAAACACGAAGACGCAGCGGAGCAGGAGGAAGGTCAGAAAGATCTCCACCCGAGCTGGGACAGGCCTCAGTGAACTTCAACTCCCACAATCCCTCATCTGTCAGTTAGATCCCCTCACGACCTTAACCGGCAGAAAACATGTCTCATATAACTGAGGCTCCGTCCACATTATTAGTTTGTTTTAAAACATCACTGTTACTATGGTTACGTCCACACTACCACGGAATCTTCTAGACTCTAAATCAGAGACTTTTGTAAACGTTGTAGTTTCAAACTCTGGGGTTGTATTTTAGTCTGAACAGAAACTGAGACTTTAGTAAACGATGACGCAGACGTTCTCTTCCTGATTGGTTCTCATCAGTCACGTGACTCGACTAGCAGCGGTGAACACAAAGCTAACACTTCCTGTCACTAACACTTCCTGTCAGTTACAGTTCCACCTCGTCGTCCCTGCTCTGACTCTTCACCATCACTGCTCCTCCTTCAGAGGAGTTTCTGTTACTAAGCAACCAACTGCAGAGGAGACATCTACTTCCTGTTTACACCACATGACCAGTGGACGTGAACGGTCATGTGACGTGTGTGTTCAGGTGTGTTGGTACGGACCAGAGACTTTATTTAACTTGGACGACATGAAAGCTACTGAGGGTTAGTTGATGTTAAATAAATGTTTAAAGATGTTTCTGTCAGTTCAGCTCGTTCTTATCTCTCTGATGTTTGTTCAAGTGTTTCTGATCAGTTTGGTTTGAATCAGTTATTTGATGATATGAAAACAGGCTGAGACGTGATGATTGACAGCTCAGACTGAAAAGAGCTGCAGAGTGAAACCACAGAGAAGCAACAGCTCCTCAAATGTGCTGGATTGTTTTCTACTTGAGGGCTGAGATGGACGGACTGTACCAAAGAACACCAGAGAGGTTTTTTAAAGGAGGAAAGTGTGAATTGTCTCCTCCTTGGTGGATTTGAATGTTATTTAAATTTGTACTGACCCTATAAAAAATATTTCAGCTACTTTTACACAATGCGAAAACCCACGTTTGGCTGCAGTCGCTGCTGAGCGTCACTGTCCTGCGAAGCATCAAGGAACAATGTCCCACTTCACAGAGCAGAATGGTGATGGTGGGGGGGGGGTGTATACCCTCCAGGGTGAGACTCATGCAGCCATGAACTCACTGAGGCAGTTAACCAGTCAGTGCAGAGAGACATGCAGCAGCTTGAGCAGCAGGCAGCAAGAAGGTCCGTCAGTCCATCAGTGACAAAGACTTTCTTTGTACAGTCTCACACTGCAACATTCACTTCAGCTGCGACACAGATGACTGTGATGACAGCGAGGACGTGAAGACGCCGCAGGGAAACCACAGACACATCCCAAAAGGGAAGACCAGGACACTTGATCTCCCCTGGTGGCTGGCTGCAGTATAAGTGAACCTTCTCCATGTTAGTAGATAGGACACGTGCCAAGCTAATCAAAACAACAACTAAGTAGACAAATAAATGTTTGTCAAAGATGGTTTCTGTGATTTTAGGTGGTTTATTGGTCGGACCTTGATACCACGACTCCTCACGACTGCACAGACTAACTCCAAATGACGTCATCACCACTAGATGGCAGAGTTCGTATCTGAGATATTTTGGCTTCATTTCTAAAAGGAAGTGCAGACGTGTCATCCATCTTTATTTACAGTCAATGAGGGGAACTGAAACACTGCGTCAGCCCCCTGATGGTCATTAAAGGTTACTGCGTTTTGTTTTCATTGTATTCACAACAATATGAAAACAAATAACTGGAAAGTCACTGGGTAGAGGTCACACCTCCGCCAAGGCCCAACGGTCCCTGGAATACAAATCAACCGCCATCAATCACACACTGTAAAATATAAGTTCTCTACACATGATTTCTTCCCTAAAGATCCATGAATTATTCTCTGACAAATCAACAATCATATTGAAAAACTTTATCTCCCAGATTAGTTCTTCCCTGACACGATTACCTCCTTGGTGGATGGAAATATCAGATCAGAAGAAGAAGAAGCTTGAAGTGATTTACAGTTCACAAATCTGATCATATCAGCAAACGAATGTAAAATGTCTATAAAAGAATGTTATCAGACAATATGATAAATCGGTCTGGCTTTAATTATAATATCAGTTCCTCATCTCTGGATTAACATGGACCTGTCATTTGACTTCAGGAATGTGGTGGGATTGTTCCCAGTGAATAATGCTTGTGTTCCTCCTGCTGCTCTGTCAGGTTCATCAGGCTGAAACTGGCCATAAGAAGCATTCAGGCTGTTATTTACAGAGATTACAGGGTCTCTGGTGACACTTTCCACTCTGCTGCACCACTTTCCTGCCCGTCGTGCACATAATCACAGTGAGAAGTGCTTTATACTGCCACTGCTTCCACTACTTCCGACTGCGTCTGAAATCGCTCATGACCCTGAATCGATGACGAACTGCTCAGATGACAGATGCTGCTGCTGCCAGTGCACACAGAGTAAAATGCACTGGTGCTGGTGATGAAGGACGTTACCTCCTAACCTTTCACTGAAGGTGTCCCGTGCTGCATTTTGTCTCAAGAGTAGAATATAGACACTCAAGAACAACAGTTAAATAGTCCCTGAAGTGATCTGTCATTTTCACTCTGTGTTTCTGCGACCGAGCCAACATCCGCTCACACACCAGTCACACAAAACCCCGTCTCAGTCCAGGGTTTCATTTGCCTGATGCTTTTGGCTCTGGAGAATGAGACGCAAACACAAATCTACTTAAGAGACGTTTTGCTCCTAAAAGGTTTTTTTCCAGGATGGGGTTACCGGCTAGTGTCCAACCCTCAGCCGTTACTGGTTGATTTGTTATGACAATGTTTTCATTGGGTCGCACATCACAATCAAAACCAATACTGCTCGAGTGGGAGTCGCCCGCAGCAAAACATAGAAGGTAATTTCACAACAATCACTACGAGTGTAGAGATCAGCAGAGGCGGATCCCAACGCTGCAAAGCTTTGAGCGTTGCCATGGTTATCATGGCAACATCATATTTTTAATTATTGACATATGTGCATCACAACTAATATCCCAATAGAGTGTATCTGATGAGCGCCTCCGTCATCTGTGTGACCGGTCCAGTGCGGCTCAGTAAGAAAACATGTTTGACAAGGAAGAATTAACACGGAGTGCTGGCAGAGAGCCAGCGAGTCATCACAGCTCTGACGTCGGTCATGAAGAATCTGTGAAAGCGAGTCGCTCTGTCACATGAATGACAAGGACGTTATTATGGAGGTTGGCTGCGTCGCTGTCAGCTCGAGTGTGAGAGTTACATCACTGTCACAGCTATAACGGGTGTTTGATAACAGCCCAGTGCGAAGTGAGGAGAGTCGGAATATGAAATAAAACACTGGAGGTGATTTCTGGTGATAGACCATGTGACAAGAAGCCGCAGGTTAAGAATCGGCAATGAGAGAAAAATCTGGTTAATCATGAGTTTAACAAAACATGAGAATAAAAAAAAAAAAGAAACCTGAGCCATTAGCTGATGTTTAATGACTTATTTTAATTTGAAGAAATGCATCAAGTCAGTGTTCGGCCAGCAGCAAACTAAGCTGTGACTTGTTTTCCCACAGAGGTAATTCGGAAAACGCACCGTCACTCAGATCCAAATGAGAAACTGAATTACTCTGCGGCTGCCTCCACCAACCGGTGCAGTTTCAGTCTACATACATTTTCTCCCAGGCTTTAATCACTGTGACCTTTGACCTATGAAATCTAATCAGTTCATCTTTGAGTCCCATTGAAAACTGGTCAAAATATGAAGAAATTCCCTGAGGACAAAAACATCTATTGTAAGGTCACTGTGACCTTGACCTTTGACCACCAACATCTGATCAGTTATTCCTTGAGTCCTACTGAGTTTCATTCCAATTTGAAGACATTCCCTCGAGGCGTCCTGAACATGATGGGACGACCTGAACATGATGGGACGACCTGAACATGACGCCTCCGGCCGCTGGGCGTCGCTGGCTTGAAGGCATTCAAAACAAAGTGTTTGGACTGGACACCGTATGCAAGTAGAATTACAGCCTCGCAGTTGAACACCTCCGCCAGCCAGTCAGGGAAATCGTCAACTCATCGGAAAGTTGCTGAGAAGTTTGGGCCACGATGCTCGTGACCAAACGGTCAGGAGGGTGTAGGAGGAGGCACATTGGAGGGAGCAGTGCAGACTGTGCAGACAGCCTGTTAAGACACGTGGGCTGCATTTGAATTCATTTGAACAAATCAATTTTCATTCCAGCCTAATTTTCAGAGACAGAGAGAGACTGCTCCAAGTCCAGTGGGAGGAGGAGGGGAGGTCGCCTGCTGGCCTTCCCTCAGATTTATTCATCACTGAGGTCTGGAACCAAATTCATTACTTTTACAGCAACTACCTAAAACGACAGAAATCATCTTTGACAAACATTTATGTAATTTCTACTTCGATCTTTTAGTTTGGTCCCATCTGCTAACATGGAGGAGGTGGGGTTTATGACAGGTATGGCAGCCAGCCACCAGAGGGCGATCATGATGTTTTGGCTTCACTTTTAGGAGCTTACATATCGTCCCTCTATATTTACACTCTCTAGGTGACCATTGCCACATAAGATCCAGACGAACTGCACAAACCCTGAACAAGGAGTAGAAACAAACACGTTTAAAGTAGAACTCAGGATTCAGTGAGGTGCGGTGACCGTGTTCAGCCCCACAGCTCATTTATAATGTCAATGATCCAATCTGTGTAAAACGTTTGTAATGCTGCCAAACAGCATCAGCCAGGGAGCTAATGGTGATTCATGCTGCTTCATTACAGCCGAACAAATCACGGCTTTGACTCAACCCCCTATTGATCAGCCAGTTCTGAAGTGGAGGTGAAATATTGCCCAGCATTAGCAGGCTAATTCAGACAGGGCTGCCGAGGCCAAGTGCTGGAGAACGGTCAAACAAAAGACTGATGCAGCGTGTGACCTGAATCTGATGATACACACCACAACACAACCCTGGAGTTTTCAAACCGAAACAAGGACAGCAGCGTTTACAGAAGTCTCCGAGAGAGAAGCTGGACAACTGGGGAGTAGCGTGGACACCAGGCGTAACCGTGCCAAGGGTGATGAGGTTTACAACTGAAACGGGTGGATGTAGCTAGAATATCAGGCTTTTCACATACACTGTACCTGGTAGGATGTCCAATCATTTTGGGTTTGATGTGTAAAATATATAAAAATAATTTTAACGATCATATCATCTGTAGGTATCCAAGATATTCTGGCTTTATTGTTGTGAGGGGGAAGAGGCTGTAATTCTCAATGGAAGTAAAATGGAGACAAATGCTGCAAAGATTACGCTTGATTCATTTTCTATTTTTCTGTTCAGCTGTAGAAGTCCTGCAAAGACGCAACAGAGAGAGACGTTCCATTAAAACTTCTTCCTGTAACATGAAGCATGAATACAGCAGCTTCCTACCATCTGACACACACACAGACACACACAGACACACACAGTCACACACAGTCACACACGCACACAGACGCATGGTGCTGCTGACCTCCAGTGGTCTGCCTGGATCACTGGTCCACCTCAGATTTCACTGTGTCCTCTAACAAAAGTGCTCACACACTTAGAAGTGTCAGATTCTGTGATTTAATGTCATGTCTGAATTCTGCCTTTTCCCAAGTGCTTGTCTGAAGCCACTTAGCAGATTAAAAGTCGTGAAAAGGCTCAATAAACCAAGTCTTAGAGATAAAGTTAAACCTGTTAGGTGCTACAAGCTAAGCCGACTCCACACTTACTACATCAGCAGCCTCTGGTCTCTGACATTAAAACAATCCTGGTCTGATCCCTGGTTCTGCTCATTATCCACATAATCCACTAAAGTCCCAGTTGCAAACACATTCACTGTAAATTAAACCTGTGCCTTCAAGAAGTCTCTGCATTCCTGCCTGTAGGACACAACTGGACAAAGACGCCTCTCAACGGTAGAAACCACATCCTGTCTGATCTGTTTTGATTCTGATCTGGTGTTTGTCAAACTCTCACCTGTTCACAGTTTGGACAGAACCCGACCACGTCGTGGTGAGTAATGGCCGCCGACCACAAATTTGTCAGGAGTACCAGGTTGGGGTTGGAGGAGGAGGATGAGGTCTGTAACCCACCAACCACACGTTTCACGTCCGCCAAGAAAATGCTCTTTTACGACTTCGGAATAAACCTAAAACCATCGGCCACTGTGTGTTTGCTTTTAACCTCGAGGAAACTGAGGAGAAACGCTGTTGTTTCATTTAAATCACAGCTTATGAAGTAAATATGGAAACCTGCAGTCGGCCAAGTCCACCTCATTTAAACCAGAGCAGCAGGTCTAACTTACATTTGACATGTTGTTGCTGCAGCTTCGTGTCTTAAGTGTTTTATCAATACGTTAAAGCTCATTTAGAGAACAGCCTGTGGAACTCTCCCCCGCAGGTTGTTAGACAGAAACACACATCATTCACGGAGAGTTAGGAAATATTTAGTTCATGTTTCTATATTTAGAAATCTTTTGGATCAAGGTTTCTTTTAGCTGAGGATTTTAGAGACATGAAGCACTTGAAGTAAAAATACCAATGTAGACACTGGAGGAACATTTCATCTGCAGAGTTCAGAGGTTTAGAGGTCACAGATCAAAGATCGGATTAATAATCATTAATACAGGCACCAATCATTTTGTTAATTAGACATGAACACATTTTTTAAAACATGTTTTACAGCAGGAACTCCTCTGACCATTTTCACAACCATCTGATGAATGTGGCTGTTAAACTGACGAGATGTCGGAAAGAGAAAATCCACAGCAAAACGACAAGAGAAAACTTCGTACATTTGTCAGGACGACCCGACAACACCACACACAACTGTGTCAGGACAACAATTCACACACACAATCACCCTCCTCCCTGTCTCGTCCATTTCCCAGCAGGCCCTCTGCCTCTCGCTCACTCTTGTCACCGTGTCATCTGCAGCCAATCAGGAAGCAGTACTGAGTCATGCTGAGTCTGTGATTGGTTAGCTAAGTGACAGTTTCCAGGAACACAGAATAATAACCATCTAACCTACAGCTCAAATAAAACTCACTCGATGAAGATGCAGCAACAGAATGGACTCAAAACAACTCAGATTTAAATGTCAAACATAGTGACAGAATAAAAAATCATCAATTTACTTCAGTAGAGATTTGAAAGTGAGCACAGATCTAAAGACTGACCGCTGGTGGCCGAGCCCCGCCCACCTCTGAGTAGAGGGTGATAACTTTATATAAGTTTATTGACTCCGGGGAATCTCCCTTGTTACAGCAGCAGACGGGTCAGAACGAGGTCGACAGATAAGTGTCCTGACGCAGAGACAGTTTGAAACACGATAACAATTTGAGATTCAAAGTGACTGTGTTTCCTCATCGTGTAGTTTGCATGTGATGAACACCTGTGGACGTGTTGCTGCTGACTCACTGGTCTCTCACTGGGTGGAGCTCATTCTTTACTGGTGACTCGTCTGACTGGAGGAGGTGAGACGTCACAAGGGACTGTCCTCTGGGCAGGGACCGTCAGTGTCCGTCCTCTGGAACCTCCACACCAACAGGTCAAGTTAAAGCACTGTCTTCCTCGTGAAGTTAGTTTGTCCCGGGTTAAACCCTGATGTGACCCTGTCTCATTAAGAATGTGTCCCCCTCCATGTCCCTCTCTGTGAGCGTCCCTGTCTCATTACGAACGTGTCCTCCTCCATGTCCCTCCATATCCAACCATGTCCCTCCATGTCCCCCTCTGTGAGCGTCCCTGTCTCATTACGAACGTGTCCTCCTCCATGTCCCTCCATATCCAACCATGTCCCTCCATGTCCCCCTCTGTGAGCGTCCCTGTCTCATTACGAACGTGTCCTCCTCCATGTCCCTCCATATCCAACCATGTCCCTCCATGTCCCCCTCTGTGAGCATCCCTGTCTCATTACGAACGTGTCCTCCTCCATGTCCCTCCATATCCAACCATGTCCCTCCATCCCCTCTGTGAGCGTCCCTGTCTCATTACGACGTGTCCTCCTCCATGTCCCTCCATGTCCAACCATGTCCCTCCATGTCCCCCTCTGTGAGCGTCCCTGTCTCATTAAGAACGTGTCCTCCTCCATGTCCCTCCATATCCAACCATGTCCCTCCATGTCCCCTCTGTGAGCGTCCCTGTCTCATTACGAACGTGTCCTCCTCCATGTCCCTCCATATCCAACCATGTCCCTCCCTGTCCCCCTCTGTGAGCGTCCCTGTCTCATTAAGAACGTGTCCTCCTCCATGTCCCACCATGTCCCACCCTGTCCCCCTCTGTCTTCGCTTTAGAGGCTAAGCTAGCAGCTGACAGCCCAGGTAAACAAAGCTAGCACGGATGCTAACAGTAGCCGTGGCTAACACTAGCCGGCCACACACTCACAGTAATACGCCACCACCGGGTCCCGGTCCTCGTGCTCCTGCGCGGTGCGGAGGTGGTGCTGGATGGCCCGGAGCTGAGCCGGTAGAGCCATGACGTGGAGCCGTCACCGGAGAGTTCACCGGAGAAACACCGGAGAAACACAGGCTGCTAGCTGTTGTTAGCAAGAAGTGAGTCCGTCACTTCCGCGTGTTTGTCCAATAGGAGCGGCCGCCTACACGGGACGGGTGACGTCACGGGCTGTTCAGGCGCCCCTCCGTCACTTTAATATTTTTTAAATATTTTTATTTTAATCTGTGACGATGAAGGTTTAATGGAAACATTAAAAAAAAGAAATTCAATAATAAATACAGATTATTTTATTCTTTATTAACCCCAGGAAAATACCGTAACAATTCTAGAAGAGATTTCTCCTTTTAAAAAAATGTTTGTTCCAGCAGGTGACAGAAAATAACGTGAAATATCCAACACAGATTCCTAAAGCCCAACATTATATTATTATTAATAATAATAATTACAATAATAATTATCGACATTAGAATTGAGAATATGATACAAATGTTAGAGCGTTTTCCTGCTTTCTTTCATCTACAGTACATCAAAGTTGTTGTGTCTTCGTATATCAACTTTATTTCGTGTCATAAAACACAAAATAAACAACATTTCAACATTTGTTTGGGCTCTAAACTTTATTGTCACTAATTAATCTTCAAGTGAATTATTACAAATGTTGTTAAGATGATGAAAGAGAAGGACAATTTATTCCCAGAGCAATTAAAGACTCGTAAAGAGGTTGGTGCCAGAGGAAGTTTATGTTGTTCATAAATTCATAATAGTACGGTGGCCACATTATCACATCTGAGACACGTCCGACTCGACTCTACATCTCTGCCTTTTTAACAAAGGGATTAATAATTGTGTTGATTTCTTGCAATTCATTCTTTGATATATTGATAGTTTTGAAATCAAGTAAATAATCAAAAATAAAACAGAGACAATTGTCGGACATTTTTAATCAATCATCTCAAGACAAAACAAGTAGGAGAATTACGAGTCACCGACAGAAAACAGCAGACAAACAGAATTCTGTTTCAATATGTTTGTGTTGGTCATAAAGTTTTCTCTTTTTCTCCGATATAGCTGTGAGGTTGTAGACGTTTTAAACATAAAGACAACAACAGCTGATGAAATATGAAATGAGACTTTTTTACAACTACCATAACGACATTGGTAAAAATCGAAGATATAAACATTGGAGGTGAATTGTTAATGCAGTGTAGTTTATGATGCATCATGGTTGATGGATTTCCAAAGATTATCTTGAGATTTGTGGCATAAAGAAGCATTAAAGATAAACTCCTGGACTCGGTAAACAGTTCAGTGTAAACCCCCAAATCCCCAATATGCTACATCTCATAGCTCTTTGTTGATATTCTTTCAGAAAAGTTTACAGTTGAGTTCGTCCAAAGAGTTTATCCTTAAATTCTGCATCAGGCCAAAAACCTTATTAATCTTTGAATGACTCAAACCTAATAAGCTAGAAGTCAATCATTCTAAGACAGTTAACCACAGCTTTATGTACACACTCGAACAAGGTCTTAACCAGGATTAGCACGTTGGTTTTAGCCTCAGCAAAATATTGCCTCATAAAGGTGAAATTATGTGTTTTTACGTTTAGCTCTTACTGGCACTTATTCAGCCAGGACTACAAATACTAGTAGCACTAGCATAACGCGCTGGTCACACAAGAAAGCCTGGATGTTGTAGCGCTGTTTACCACAAGTGGTCGGTATCGGTATTGCAAAGTCAAAACCCTTAAAAGTCTTCAAAGTAAAACTGTTGAAAGTTTTTTTCCCTCACAGAGGTTTTATTTTAATAAAATATTCCCAGAACCTAAAAAAGAGAGTTTTATTTTGGTAATGTCACTGTAAAGCAACATGAGGCTCAGGGCTAGTTCTCACTGTCGCTGTGAGGCTAGCTGAGCTCTCCATGCTAACTGGCTTTCAATCATTACGGTAATAAGTTAGCTAGCTTGGCTGTTAACCTGACGATTCACATTAAAGGTCATTGAAGCAGCAGAGCAGAGGATGATGGAATACGATGTGATTCGTCCACTCAAAATAAGACGATGAGATGGTTTAAATTCACGTTCACTAAAGCTGAGCACAATGTAAAAGATTAATTTGGATAATTTCAGGGCAGCGTTTCCGCCAAATGGTCCCAGACTTGATTAATTCCTTGAAACAGCAAAGGTGTTGAATACTGTATTTTTATTATATGTAAACAAGGCCTAAGTCTTGTTGACAGAACTTTTAGAGGCAAAAATTACAACCATCAACCACTGACGAGAAGCAGACGAACCCAAACCACAGGAGTTCACCTGATTCCAATCCTCTCAAACCCTGTCAGGCGGAACTGGTCTTTGGTTCTGCAGGTTCGGATCAGTCAGCGTACAGAACCAAAGGGTTTGAAAGGATCTGAAGGGAAGGTTTGATCCACTCTTGTCTGGAAATGCAATTTTGTACCTGAGATGATAAACAGATTGCTGAAAACTTCACAACAAAAGCTGGATGGATGTCTGATTAAAAAAGAACTTTTCAAAACATGAGAGGTCATTATTTTCAAAAACATTGACAGGGACACCAGCGCAGAACGGGTTCTGAGTAATGTAGAACAACGAGCTATGAAAAGAAAAAAGGAAAAATAAATAAATCATAGCTATCTGTCTCAACTTGTATGTTGGGATTTTGTGAAACAAGGATATTGCCCAGAACCAACAACTCATTCATGTTTGTACTATTAAACAAAACATGTGTAGTACTTCTTGTTGGCAAATACTTTTTTAGATACTTAAAAAAAATACATTTTAACTTCTAATACCAATAAATATTTTAACACATTTGTAACCCATATTTTTGAGTAATGAATTTATCCTCAGGGAATATGTTTCAATTTTCTAAATTTAAGTCAGGAAGGGTTTAATTGTCTTGAGGTTATTACATCAAACCCATTTATATTCATTTATCAATCAATCAATCAAATTTTATTTGTATAGCCCATATTCACAAATCACAATTTGTCTCATAGGGCTTTAGTATCCTTTAGTATCTTGGTGGAAACTTTTACCTTCAAAGAGTAAACCACTACATTTCTAATATTCTGATGACAGCCTCCTTGTCCAAAGATGCTGTTACATGTCACAGAAGTAAACTGCGTCATTTGTTGTTCTTGATTCTACAGCTCAGGTTGTTTCAAGACCCATCAAGGAAACAGATATTTGAAAAAGAGACAACCACAACAAGGTTGTGACACTGCTGATGGATGTGAAGGTCAGAACGGACTGGAAGCAACACACACACATGTTGGAAGCGATACGTGTCACACATGGAAGAGTCAGGACCATCAGCACCTGACCAGCACTCACCCATGGGGGGAGTTCCCTTAACCAGTTTCCAAAGAATGACACGAGTGATAATCCATCAAGCTCAGTGCTCTGCCTGTCATAACTGATGGAAGGCTACAGTGTCTCTCTGCACTTGTATACTGAGTTATGTGATGATCTATATTATTTACATTGTTGGCTGTTATTTACATCACGTGAAGACTTATTGACACTTTACAAATCTGCTGATAAAAAGCTGTGTAGGTCCAATGTTGGCCCTTCATCACTGAACGAAGTCCAGAGAAGAGGCATCGTATTGATTCGATGAGCTGTGATGCAGTTAGTGCATCGTTAAACAGACGGGAGAAATAATGCTTCCAGGGTTCCTAAGAGTGGGAGTATTACATCTGAAGCACAGGTTTCAGGAATCCTCACGCTGTCACGGGCCATCTTGATCGAGACAGTTGGGCTTTCCCAATCTCTACTCTGACCACGGTTTCAGTTTATAGTGGCACCATGAAGCTGACACCTCTTTCAGTCATCAGGTGGAAAAAAGAAAAGCAGGAAACCTTTCATCCCTTCCCCTAACGATTCAGAGTCCGGTACATATTCTCTGGCCATCACGTCCATACAAGACCCACTGATGGAATAGGACTTGGGGTAATCATTCTATAGTTAAGGGCAAAAAACACCTGACGAATATTTCAGACTTGCCAGCTCTGACGTTAGTGCACATTCTCAAATTTCTTTGTTCAAGTCACTCTCGATGGACCACTGAGGAAGATTCGCTCTTTCGTTAGCTTCCTGTTTCACAGGAGTAGCTCACTGTTGAAACTGGCAGAAAAACTGTCTCGTACTTTCACCCTTTGCTGTTGTTTTTGTGTGCATGTGTGTGTTTGTGTGTCTGTGTCATTGGTTGTTGAGATAACCAAGCCGCCGGCAGAGTATCTCAAATATCTCAGCAATACAGAGAAGTATGGTTATCACAGTGAAGGTGTACATGGCACTGAGGAAGATGGTCTTTTCAAAGTGTTCGGGCACCATGCACTTAGTCACATTGAAGGTCTTTTCCAAAGCACTGGCGTCACACATGTACAGTGGGTGGACCTGGGGGGGGGGAGAAACATGGGGCATTAATACTTTGTATCGTCTGAATTTCCAAGTTGTGCAGTCACTATATTACTCTCTGATTAATATATATTACACATGATATTGGAGCCGTGTTGGGACTGTGTCCTACTCTATCTCTCTCTTGACTCAGGTATCTCATACAAATTGATATCTTTTCAATCTTCATGGAAATGTTCACCATTGGAGACAAATCTCAGGACTATCTCAACATCTGAGCTTTCTGTGAAAACTTTGACAAGCCACTGATATGAATCCACTGTTGAACTGCTGCTTACAACAGGACAAAGCTGTTGACAGGATATAGGGGATATTCTTTTGCTCAAATTACTCATGATAAGCAACTTGTAAAGGGACGAGTGGACACACGGATATATGCCACAGTGTTGCACTCTTTCATAAAGTTTAAAAAAATGTACAATTGACAGACCTGGAAGCCAAAGAGGTGACTTTGCAGCCAGAAGGCGATGACCTCCAGAATGATGCGTAGGAGAACAGAAATGATGTAGAAGACGGTGTAGATGGGTCGTTCAAGGATCTCCTCCTGGTCAATGTTCTTACAGGCTGCGTAGAGGTGGAACACTGCGCCGGGAACTAACACTGTCACCAGTTGTAACGCCCAGAAGACCTGGAGAGGGCAGAAATACGGAAGTGGGAAGTGAGAAAAGCCTGCGGAATAAAGGAAAGAATAAAGGGATCATGAAATAGATAGTTCAGCGACTGCTGCAGTCGTTCATCTCTAAGAAATTACATTTTCTACCAATATGAAAGAGCCGTCATGCTGGTAATGACCTGTGACTGTTTCCTGACTGCAAATGTTACCGGTGGAGGAATATTCAGAATCTACCTGATCCATTTAAAATACTGCATCTTGATAGTACTGATAGTACTTGATACAAAGCTGATGATTAAACTATTTCATTATAGTTTAGATTAGGTCGGTAGCACATGTGATCTTATGGGTGGAAAACAGATACACCGTTACCTGTGGAAGGAAACTGGCTACAGTATTTTGGTATAAACCATATTTTGTCTTTACTACTGGATAAGACAACATGCAATGTTCTGTGTTTGAGTTTAGATCACTAAGCTATAGTAACCAGGCTATGCACTTTCAGTCTAAAGTGATTTAACCGTCTGTAAGGTTGCACGTCTGTTAGCATAACCTTTGATAAGTAGATTTATCTGCAGTTGTAGATCAAAAAGATAGATGACAAGACAGCTCCCAAAAGTGAAGCTAAAGCATCTTGATCGCCCCCTGGTGGCTGGCTGCACAGACTCCACCATATGAACTTGAGTCCTTTAGTTG
>NC_061502.1:20611668-20669168 GCF_022539355.2 Hippoglossus stenolepis | reverse complement strand
TGTCCGAGGAGTGGGTGTTCGGCGAGGCGGCGTGTAAACTCATCCCCGTCATCCAGCTCACCTCGGTCGGCGTGTCCGTGTTCACGCTGACGGCGCTCAGTGCAGACAGGTAGGGCGCGTGCATGTGGAATAAAAACACATCAAGTATCATGATGAATATTTCAGAGTTTTCTGGAGAAGATGATAAAGTTCTTCATGATGTCTGGAGGATTGATGGTTACAGTCTGATTTGACTATTCTTATATAATCTTATCATGTTATAATGACCTGATCATAATCTGCTTATGGTTTTATAATAATCTCATGCAGCCACATTGAGTGTGTAACATCCTGCAGTGGTAGAAAGTGTCAGAAAAGACATGAGGGGGCTTGGTTAGAAATCTTCATCGCCAGCTGATCTATGAATTATATATTCTGTATGTATATAATATATGTGTATATATTGAGTATATACATATAATATATATTCTGCAAATATATAAAATATATATTTGAAGAGACTTCCTTTGCAGTATTTTTTTTCAGATTAAAAACTGAGACACGTTCAAAACGTGTGATTTAGTTGGAGCTGATTTACATTTACACAGCAAAGCTGATTCAGATCATATGTGGTGCAGTATTGATTAGTTGTTAATAAAGATTATCAGTATTGATTAGTTGTTAATATTATTAACAGTATTGATGAGTTATATGAGTTAATGTGCTGCAGGATGATCACAGGCTGAAGCAGCAGGAGAGAGATTCACAGGATTCATGTTAAAATAACACAACGGCAGAAAGTCACGTCATTTAATAAATATGTGAAAACTGAGAAAAAAGTTTAAAAAGCGTTAATTCATTCCTGAGAATATTTTAGGAAAATGACAACAATAAAAAAAACGTCAGGTCATTGAATTTGGGACACGAGTCCAAAAAAGAGACAGATGTGTTTTTCCGTTCGAGGTCGAAGTATAGAGACAGTTTTGTGAACGATGTGTAGAAATTCACTTCTTGTTGCCGTGACAGCAGAACTCATGTCTCTGAACATTAAATATTTATAACCTCTGACAAATATTAGGACGAGCCCTGAGACAAGTGTGTGTGTTCTCGTACAGTTTCCAGTATGAAAGAGGAGGACGAGTGAGTGAGAGCAGAGAGAGACGATTTATGGAATGATGACAGAATGATGACAGAAATTTCAAGTTTAAAAGTTGAATCTGAGAGGAACAGACGTGTGTCTGAGTAACGTGACAGAACAATGTCAGATGAATATTTCTTATTAAAAGGGCTGTTTGGGATTTTGAGCAACAATAATCCTATTTAAAGCTGCAGCTTCGGTGCAGCTGCTGGAGGTTGGATGACGCAGCCTGGTTTTGTGTTCTGTGTTTGCACTGTGGATGAAGGAGTTAGATGTTGCTATAGTGGTGCTGTGAATATGTTGAATCTTGGTCACGCCAGGTCAACAAGTCTTGTGCAGTTTGGACAATGAATCGTCAAATTGGTGGAACTTCCTGTTTCATAGCGATATGGGCACGGGCTGTCGAAGGAAAACTTACGATTAGCAGAACTTTTCATTGTCGTTTGTTTGCACTGATCAAATTAGAAGTTGATCAGGTTTGTTACAAGCTCATGGAAATGTGTCCGTGTCACGTTTCAGCATATGAAGACTTCAACAAAGTCACTGAGCGGCTGCTTCCCGTGAACGAGCTGAAATCAACGTGAACGTGAGGAGCATTCAGTGAATGTTCCTCACGTTCATCAAATGAAAACTGATCTGTCAGTTCATCGTCACCATGCCAGTTAAGAGACATATGATATTGTACCACAGGCTTCTCTAGGAGAAGTTTGTAAAGGTAAGATGTGTGTGAATTACCAAAACTGACCACTTCATACAAAATGGCTGACTTCCTGTTGGGTTTGGAATATGAGTCCTCAGACTTTTTTGTACGTCTGGGCCTGATACATATGCTCAACGATTTTCATGCATTTTGGTAAAACCCGCTGCAGGGGCTCCACTATAGGAGGCGCTACCGAGTCAATTGGGCACGCCGATACGCCAAAACCATTTGACGTGTCCATTTCTCGCACATCTTAATTTCCTGCAGAGTTTCAGCAAAAGTTACGCATGTTTAGGCCAAATATGCAAATCATCAGTTACTCACCATGGCAAGAATCTAACCTTTGAATCGTTAAAGTCAGTTTTCTGGTAATCTCTAAAAACTGCGTCAGGCTCACCCGCTGACACAAGCCAAACGTGCACACGCCCTCTCAGCTCTGTGCACGTGCATCTACCTCCTCGGCTGCCATCATGATTGATGTGGTTTCTCCAGATCACTGGTGTCCCTGCACCTGATTAGTATGAAACTCTGATGACGCACAGGACATATTACTTAATGAGCAATTAGCAGCCTAATCTTCCGTGAAATATTTATCCCGTTACACTTCAACACGCGTTCTTTAAATAACGCAGAGCGTCGGGTTCAGGCTTCGTCTCTGCTTCATCCAAGGTCAGAGAAAGAAGCCGAAGAGAAAGAGACGAGAGGAGGAAGGAAAATGGCAGAATTGTGTTTGGTGACGTTAAGTGGAGCTGACGGTCAGATCTCCCTCAGGGAGCCGCCTGACCAACAGGCTGCAGATATACATATATATATATATATATATACTGTGAGCTCACAGTCAAGTTCATGTACACGACTGCAGGTGTCTGATAATAAGGTTATAGATCAATATGACTTTAATACGAAGAGAACAGTCATCTTCTCCACAGGTGAAAAGTTCAATAAACCTGTGATGATGATCTCATTAGTTTATACATGTATATAAAGATGATCAGTGACTGTATATAAAGACCATCAGTGACTGTATATAAAGATGATCAGTGACTGTATATAAAGATGATCAGTGACTGTATATAAAGATGATCAGTGACTGTATATAAAGACGATCAGTGACTGTATATAAAGAGGATCAGTGACTGTATATAAAGATGATCAGTGACTGTATATAAAGATGATCAGTGACTGTATATAAAGATGATCAGTGACTGTATATAAAGACGATCAGTGACTGTATATAAAGATGATCAGTGACTGTATATAAAGATGATCAGTGATTGGACGTTCTGTTTTCAGTCTGAGACACTGATTGAAGGTCAGTGTCTCAGACCTCAGGGGACAGTTTGAGTTTCTAAAACTAAAACTCATTGAACTGATGTTCAATGTCCTTGTGCACACACCCACACATCTACACACCTACACATGTAGGTGTGTAGGTGTGTGAGGTGTGTGAGTGTGTGTGTGTGTGTGTGTGTGTGTGTGTGTGTGTGTGTGTGTGTGTGTGTAAAGGTCAGTACATGTTGTGTTATTCATGGAGCAACAGAAATCTTCAGGTTCAAATCCAGAGTTTGACCTTTTACATTTAAGATGATGAACAGAAACAGTCAAACATTTATTCAGCAGCTGGAAGGATGAATGGATGAGGGATGAAGGGATGAAGGGATGAAGGGAAGGAGGATGAATGGATGAAGGGATGAGGATGAAGGGAAGGAGGATGAACGGATGAAGGGAAGGAGGATGAATGGATGAAGGGATGAAGGGATGAAGGGAAGGAGGATGAATGGATGAAGGGAAGGAAGATGAAGGAAGGAAGATGAAGGGATGAAGGGAAGGAGGATGAAGGGATGAAGGGAAGGAGGATGAATGGATGAAGGGATGAAGGGATGAAGGGAAGGAGGATGAACGGATGAATGGAAGGAGGATGAAGGGAAGGAAGATGAAGTGATGAAGTGAAGGAGGATGAATGGATGAAGGAAGGAGGATGAATGGATGAAGGAAGGAGGATGAAGGATGAAGGATGAAGGGATGAATGGATGAATGGATGAAGTGAAGGAGGATGAATGGATGAAGTGAAGGAGGATGAATGGATGAAGGGAAGGAGGATGAATGGATGAAGGGAAGGAAGATGAATGGATGAAGGGAAGGATGAAGTGATGAAGTGAAGGAGGATGAATGGATGAGGAAGGAGGATGAATGGATGAAGGGAAGGAAGATGAATGGATGAAGGAAGGAGGATGAATGGATGAAGGGAAGGAGGATGAATGGATGAAGGAAGGATAGTGATAAGAAGGGAGGAAGGATGAATGGATGAATGGATGAGTGAAGGAGGATGAATGGATGAAGTGAAGGAGGATGAATGGATGAAGGAGGAAGATGAATGGATGAAGGAAGGAGGATGAATGGATGAATGGATGAATGGATGAAGTGAAGGAGGATGAATGGATGAAGTGAAGGAGGATGAATGGATGAAGGGAAGGAAGATGAATGGATGAAGGAAGGAGGATGAATGGATGAAGTGAAGGAGGATGAATGGATGAAGGGAAGGAGGATGAATGGATGAAGGGGTGAAACGTTGACTGGGTGATTAGAGGCTCTGCTCTGTCGTCATCTGAATCATCTTTAATGAACAGGTTGAGCGATGCGTTCACTGACTGTAGGACAAAGAGGTGTCTCATGTTCTCCTTCATCACGTCACAGTTTTCCTCTTCGTCATCAACACGTGTCATTATTGGGTTTTCTCTGAAACCGGCACCTCTCCGGGGAGGACGGCCTCGGACAGGACGAGAGGGCTTTAATGTCCTCGCTCTGCTGCGGGACATGAGGCTGCATCAGGCCTTTTCCCGCTCCGTCAGCCGGTTGTTTACCAACAGCAGCCCAGTCGTTCCTCTGAATCACCGTCACCAGCTCGTTAACGGGAAACTCATTTCCTGATCTCACAACTCGCGGCAGCAATCCGGCCTTGTGCTGGACCCTGATGGTTTCTAACGAGCCCCTAACGACACTAAAAGCCACTAACAAGCCCAGAACGGCTCTTAACTTGCCTAAAGCTCCTTGATAAGCAGAAGAGCCTGATGCACAATTAGCAGAAGGATTGGAGTGGCTACTGGAGCCCGAATCGCTTCCTGTCAAGATGATGCACACAGATACCCACAAACACCAGGCGACTGCCGCTGGGGGCCAGAGGGGGGCGGACAGGACGCCCTGTACATACGTGGAGCGTTTAGGTTTGTGTTTGATACCGGTGCTAAATCAATACTGTAAAAACAGCATGGTGTCTAACCAGAGCCAGAACCAAAGTGTTTCAAGGTGAGCTAAGTTCTGGATCTGTGTTCTCTCCACAGTCCTAAATGCTGCTCGTATGTAAAGTACCAGAGGATAATATATGCTATGATTTATTTATACAAGTAAAACATTTAAATGAATTAAATTCATCATCATTGCACCACATTACCAACACCAGCGTTACTTGGACCACAGCGTTCCTCCCTGGTTCTCGATGGATCATTGATATCTACAGTTGTGTAGACTTTTGTTATACTAAATATCTAAGGAGGCCTAAAATCGTCATTACAAACCAGGGGAGGAATCAGGGGTCAGAGGTCACATCGTCCTGGCAACAGAGGGAAGAAAAGGTTTGTGTGACGGACAATTGGCAGGAATATTAATCAGAGGATTAGAAGGAGAAACAGAGAATCCATCTTTGTTCTTCAAATCAATTTCTCTTTCAGCAGGAGATCTGAGGAGGGAGAAACATCCGCCGCCATGTTTGTTTCTTGATAGAGCGATTGTTTAATAGGATGTCTTATTGTGAAAGGCCAGGGGTGGTCAGAGGACATCAAAGATGACGAAGAGGAATGGAGGAAGATGAGGAGGAGAGATGGGAGTGAAGGAGTGAGTGCGAGGGGATTGGAGTGGAAGAGAAGTGACCGGACGTTATCGACTCTGAGGAGCGATCGATGAAGTGACTCATTGTTTTTCTTAGAAACTCAACAGTTTTCATGATTTACTGACGTCTTCGTCGTCCGGATCCTGATCCTCCTCGAACTCTCGTTTCTCTTCCTGTTGCATCAGAATAAAATAAAAAGTAGAAAACCCGTAAAGTGAGGCTAAATCTGAGTATATTGGTACTGTAACATGTTTTCCTCTGATATTTATCAGGATTAAACAATAACTACTGGACAGATTAGCAGTACAACTCCAGGATGTCACAGAATAACTTTTTATATTTTGACACATCCAGGATTATTCATCTCTTTCTTTAACATTTTGAGATAAAAACGTTTTTTAATATCATTGTTGATTTCTCAGAGATTAATTCATGGATCTTAATCAGACATATTTAGAGAACTGATATCTATGAGTTTGATGCAGTTTGAATTTCAGGGACTGTGACATTAGTTTCTCTCTGTGTTTTGTTCAGTAAGGTTGCAGTTAACCTGCTGTAATCAAACCAGTGCGGCTAGCTACATACTGTATACATGTATCTACAGTATGTAGCTAGCCTGCAGAGTTAGCTTGAATAAGGTATTTCTCTTGATCCTCTCCTCCCGTCACTGGCTCGTCCTGATGAGTGTGAATGAATGTGAAGCAGCAGGTTTCAGTTTCCATTGAATAAACTGGTGCATGAATAGAGCAGGTGTGAAACAGAGTGAGAGCAAGATGCTCCTCATCTTCTTTGTGTTGCATCGTCTGTAAGAGTTTATAAATACATGTCACAGATGAATGTGTGTGTATTCAAAGCACCGACACTCCATGTTGTTCAGTTCAGTTCAGTTTCAATAAAGAATGAATTTTACAACCGAGGCTTTGACACGGATACGAGTCGTCCATCTTTATTTTTATTCTGTATTTTGTTGACAGACTGATGGTTGAAATTATAATGTGCAGAAATACCTGGTCCTGCTCAGATTAACATGTCTGTCAGTAAGAGTCGTGCTCTGCTCTGAGGATTTATAAATGCAGCTTGATGATTATATATATAAAAATTGATTATCAACAAATTCCCATTGTTTTCCTCTGCAGCCACTTTCTCATTAACTAACAAAAAGCCCAGAACCACTAATGCTGTCGAAAGAAAACTGATGTAATTATGGAAATGATTTACATTTTCAAAGCAGAGAATCCAGAGTGTGTTAATGGGTTTGTTTCATAGCTGTTCTCCTTATTTCATTATGAACCTGTTGCAGCAGCTTGGTCTCATTTAATCTGATTATTCACAACCAGATTAAAAATCAACTGAATATCTCTGATAGTGTTTGTGCTGCAGAATAATGATTTCGAGACGTGTTTGAAGATGCTACTTGTTCCTCTCCTCTCGGAGGTGGAGTCACCGCTGCAATGCACCATGGGAGCTGGCTCCACTTCCCATTAGTGCCACTGTACCGTCTGTAAAGTCACGAGTTAGTCTTGGAATGAATGGAGCTAAATATCTAAAATAATTATTTACACCAACTTCAAGACAAAAATGCAAACATATTTTATTTCAACTTCTACAAATATAGCATTGATCATATATCAGAATTTAGTTTAAAAAATACATAAATGTCCCTTAGTTTTTCTAACGGGGACAAACATTCTGCCCATATCATGATAGCATATTCTGCTAATACCTGCAGAGCTACGTGCAACTTTAAATACCAGATCTCCCCAAACACAGGTCGCTAATCTTTTTTAAGAAATATTGTCCCAAGATGGTTTGAGTTGTTGAAAAATCAGCACAGAGGTGGAATATATTGCTGCTGGGAGACATAGTGACAGTAGATATTATTGGATGTTTGACTGTTGTTTCTCTCTGTGTCTCTGACAGGTATAAGGCGATAGTGAACCCGATGGACATCCAGAAGTCCAGTGCCGTCTTCTGGACGTGTCTGAAAGCTGTTTCTATCTGGCTGCTGTCTGTCCTTCTCGCCGTCCCGGAGGCCATTTTCTCACAGGTCGTCACCATGCAGGTGAAACAGAGACACTGAAAACACAACAGAAACAACAGCGCCCTCTACGTACGCACAGGAAGATAGCATGACACAAATGAGCTAACAGGCTCACCGTACGCACAGGAAGATAGCGTGATACAAATGAGCTAACGGGCTCACCGTACGCACAGGAAGATAGCATGATACAAATGAGCTAACGGGCTCACCGTACGCACAGGAAGATAGCATGATACAAATGAGCTAACGGGCTCACCGTACGCACAGGAAGATAGCGTGATACAAATGAGCTAACGGGCTCACCGTACGCACAGGAAGATAGCGTGATACAAATGAGCTAACGGGCTCACCGTACGCACAGGAAGATAGCGTGATACAAATGAGCTAACGGGCTCACCGTACGCACAGGAAGATAGCGTGATACAAATGAGCTAACGGGCTCACCGTACGCACAGGAAGATAGCGTGATACAAATGAGCTAACGGGCTCACCGTACGCACAGCAGGAGGTGTAAATGAATTCAGATAATTATGTCAAATAATGTAGTGATGCATTAACTTTGTAGCTATAACGGACATGAACCAAAGCTAATCGAGATTAACCAACCTCTCTTCGCCTCTCAGGGTCACCGGGATCACACCAACATCACCTTTGTGAACTGCGTTCCGTACCCGCTGTCCAATCAGCTGCATCCGAAGATCCACTCAGTGATGATCTTCTTGGTTTACTTCCTGGTCCCTCTCACCATCATCTCTGTGTATTACTACCACATCGCCCGCACGCTCGTCAAGAGCGCCCACGACATGCCGGGGGAGGTCAGCGAACACACCAAGAGACAGGTGATCGCTGGATGAATGGATGAATGAATGGATAAGCCCAGTTCTGTCTCCGTCACTGGGATGTGAACAGTTCATTACACATGGTCGCAGTTTGTTTTACTTGATTCCAGATCTTCAGAGTTTGAGCCTCAACTGTGTTACGTTGAAGACGAGGACTCGTTGTCTGCCGTCGGCTGTAATCGTTTGGCAGAAGACATCGATGATTGTCTTGATGCTGTAGAATAATGACTGAAACCTGATTTTCCTTAAAAGAAATCCGAGCAGGGTAACTTTTAGTTTTTTATGAACTGAATAAAGTGTGTGTGCAGGAACATGAAGAGATTCAGTCACTCCACAACCAAAGGAAGCGTCTCCTGGGAATCTAACCTTGAACGGTCTGAAGTTTAGTTTAAAGCAAATCGACTCGGACGAGAAGCTTTTCACACCCTCGACCTCAGACGCCTCAGTGGATGTTTCAGCCGTGAGGGAGGTATGTCGTGGACGACTGTCGCTCTGATAAGTAATCGCTTCAGACGAGTGGGATCCTCACGGACGGAGGAGAGGTCAGAGCGACGGGGGCTGAATTAAAAGAAGCGTTAGCGGCAGGTCTGATCTTAGACTGTGTAAATATAGATGTACAACTTGTCAGCTTCCAAAACTGAGGCCAAAGCATTTCGATGGCCCCCTGGTGGCTTGCTGCAGTATATGTCATAAACCCCGCCTGCTCCATGTTAGCAGATGGTATTTGCACCAAAATGAAAGAAATTAAAGTAGACGTTATATAATGCTTCTCAAAGATGGTTTCGGCCATTTTAGGTAGTTCTTACTGGAAAACATCATACCCCAAGTTCTAGATGGAAAAACCGATGAGTCACTTCTCACCAGAGACAAAGAGAAAAGTCCTCACTTCATTAAACACTCTGCTGTGTGAGACTTCTACTTCAGAGAGTTTCAGTGTCCTCAGACGGCTGCATGTCGCCCTCTGACTGATGAAACTGAAAATCAATATGGAGTCTTTACTCACTGCAGATGCTCAGAAAGATTCTCTCGTCTCGCAACAGCAGCTGTTCATAAAAACAGCTTTAAATTAATTGGCTGTTCTTTAAGTTCTTTAAGAAAAATAATTTCTCCTCAGACTTTTCTTTACGTGTTAATATAATAAAATGTCATTACTCATTACCATATTTCCGAGCGATCTGTGGTACCTGAACGTTCTGTGTGAATCTAAAATCGTCATGTTTCCATTGTGAATCCATTGTGTTGTGCTACATTAACATTCAACATCAGCACAATAACATCAGCCGCAACAGTGACACATGCAACAAAAGAGACAATTAAAATAGACAAATTTGTAGCAGCGTCAGCAGCACAAAAAAAATCAAAGTAGACGTTAAATAAATGTTTAAAGATGTTTCTGTCATTTCAGGTCGTTCTTATCTCACTGATGTTCAAGTTTCTGATCAGTTTGGTTTGAATCAGTTATTTGATAATAACACTAAAAGATAACATAAGACACTTCCCCTGGATGATAGATGGAGAATAATGACTTTCACACCAGTGCATGATGGGAGACTTCATCCTCGTCTGTGCAGCTTCTGTGTTTCATCTGTGAACCGACAGGACAACAAGTGCACAGACCAAGAGATGTTCCCTCTGCATATTTCAGCAGAACTAAAATGTGACAAGTTAATGAGTCGTCGCTTCAGACGTGGACGTGTCTCTAATGGAGGCTCCCGCAGGCTGAGGAGAAACTATCAGTGATCTGAAAACATGATGGATGCAGCTGCAGGGGTGTGTGTGTGTGTGTGTGTGTGTGTGTGTGTGTGTGTGTGTGTGTGTGTGTGTGTGTGTGTGTGTGTGTGTGTGTGTGTGTGTGTGTGTGTGTGTGCAAGCAGAAATATACATGTTACACAGATTCACATAATCCACAGGAGTTGAACTTGCCCGACCAATCAGAGCAAACACGAAGCAGCAGCTGCCGCCTGCAGCTCAGAGATGATCCCCCGCTCCGTAATCAGTTTGCTGCTGCTTCGTCGTCTTTTCGAGGCGAGAGGCTGCCGGGCGCCGTCAAACCCAACACGCGTCTCTTTTTCTCCAAGCAGAATCTAATTAGTCAAAGAAAATATAATTAACTTCTGCAGACGGAAACCAGTCGATTCAGTTTTCACCAAAACCCCTCGATTGGGGAGCATTCGTGTGATGTCACAGCGAGACGCTCCACAGCCGTTTCAGACTTATCAGACTGTGTTTTACCTTTTACTACTTTACATATTTTCTCGTTGACATAAGTCGTGGACCTGAAAGACACAACTACTCATGTGATTCTTTGGAGCGTTGCTTTTCAGGAACAGCTCTTGTGGTGTTGGGGGATGTGCCCTGATCTGTCAATCAATTATCAGACTTTATTTGTGTTGCACTTTTCATACGATGTAACACAAAGTGATTTAAAGAACAAAAACAATAAAACTGATCAGTGTCATTACATCTAGACGTAAGGAATCGTATAATGTGAACATGATTGGTCCGTGTGTCTACATTTATTAAAATATTAAACGCCTCTGAATGTGATCTGACATCCGAGAACAGGCTACATCCACACTACAGAGGTTTGTTTCAAATTCATCATCTCTGCTGCAGATGAACGACTCTTCAGTCAAACCTAAAATCAAATCTGACATTGAAACTGAGATTGAATTGAAGGGACTTGATTAGGTTTTGTTTGTTCAATGAAAAATGTTTTTCTCTTTGTCTGAATTTGATATTTCCAGCAGGAAGAGAACTTCAGCCTCGTAACGTTTCTCCCTCCCATCATTTTGTTGTGATGGAAAATAAAATAAAAATGTTTTCATCTCAAAGGGCAGAAGACAAATCAGAAAGATGACGAGTGGTTTTCTAGAACACGCCCCTGCTGCTTTTATCAGCTTCCTCATTTCCATTATCCTCTTTTATGTATAAAAACTCAACATGTAGTTATATTTCTATCTGAGTAACTTGTCTCTGGTGCCACATATCTGTGTTTGTATTTGATGAAAGATTCAGTTTGTTTTAAAGGAAGTGAAGACGCAGCAGAACCGACTCTGACAAACTGGTTCTCGCTGATTCAACAACAGATCACACACATGCAGGTGACGGGAGGGAGATAAACATCCTGTCAAGATCTGTGCTGTGGAGCAGAGTTTCTATTTCTAATCATATAGTGAGAAGGTTCCTCCTTTATGGACAAATTTAAAAAGACGAGAGTGTGTCAGCTGCTCGTCTCGTCCAGCTCTGGAAACATCACGAGGTCAGAAGGTCTGATGTGTTGGACGTCCGTGGAACACAGAGAAGCACTTTGAAACACTCTGTCCACATTTGACTGTGTGTTTGTGTGGAGAGAGCTGACCTCGGTGACACGTCTCTGATGAGCTGAGTATCTGCCTGACGAGGTCAAAGCAAGGACGACACGAGACAAGGAAATCACTTAAAGGATCATTAACGCAAACGTCATGGAAACGCTTCTCCCCCCAGTCAGGAAACATCCAAACCAATGGTGTTGTACATGTCTGAGCTGATGGCAGCAGGTGATGCAGCCGGAGGAAGATTTAAAAGTGAAAACTGTTTATTCAGGACTCGTTCACACCTGGTTGGGTTCAGAGCTTCAGACTCTTCAGTTCAGTCTGAAGCTGAACATCAGGTGTGAAAGGTTCCTCAGAGCAGAAGAGGAGTTCTGGGTCTGGATCAAACTGAACCAGGTTCTGTTGGTTTGCAGTGAAAACACTTTGTTGGAGAGTTTGGACTTTTGGACCAATCACAGGACGTAGAGACAGAATTAAACAATAGAAGAAGAAGAAGAAGAAGAAGAAGAAGAAGAAGAAGAAGAGGAAGCAGCTGCAGTCTTCACCTCCGACGATATAATGTTTAATCCACAAGGACGTTCATCTGGTGCATTTGAACTAGTGTTCATCATTTCATATTTGACTCAGAAATACACAAAAAATATAAAATCTGATCTTGAAAACGATGTTATTTTGTAGTTTTACTGTAAAAAATACAAACATGCTTAACAAAGCATTTTCAAAGATGAAAATGTAAACATAGGGTTTTATATTACTATGATTTTGAGGACAGTGAACGTGTCATAGATCCACATGTTGTAGAAATACTGAGCTTCATAATGTTTTTATGAGCCTCTGTGATTTACAGCTTTTGTCTTCACTCTGAATGTTTTCATTCATAAATCAACAACATGCTGATGATCTCTTACTGTTCCCTCCAGATGGAGACGAGGAAGCGTCTGGCCAAGATCGTGCTGGTGTTCGTGGGTCTGTTCGCTCTGTGCTGGTTCCCCAACCACGTGCTCTACATGTACCGCTCCTTCAACTACAACCAGATGGACCTGTCGCTCGTCCACCTCGTCATCACCCTGCTGGCTCGGGTCCTCAGCTTCTCCTCGTCCTGCGTCAACCCGTTCGCCCTCTACCTGCTCAGCGAGAGCTTCCGCAGGCACTTCAACAGGTCTGCAGATAACATCACTGTGACGCACACGACACAAGTCAGAACCACGTCAGAGTTTCTCACATCAGCCTGTGACTGTGTCCGATCACGATACATACAAACAAACATACATACAAACTTTATTTCAAGACTAAGATCAGACAGGAAACGTGAATAAAGTAGTAAAAGAGTATTTTTCCACTGTTTCCAAGCAAAGACGTTCTCTCAAGTCATCGGGTTTCAAACAGACGTGAGGCTGATTGGTCCAAGGTCAAAAGGTCAACAGATAAGAAGTAAAGGAAAGAAGCTTCAAAATAAAACAGGAACTCAAAGTGCAAACAACTGCGATAGAATCACTGTGGTTTTGATAGATTTGAGATATCATGTTCTGTGAGGTCACTGTGACCTTGACCTTTCACCTTTCACCTGCCAAATATACTAAAAGTCCAAACTGAAAATAAATAAATTGAACCATGACTCCGACGAAAAGCCTCAGAAATCAAAAGTCTCTACAAAGGTTCCGGATGAACAGATCGTTTTCCTCCAAAGCAACAAGTTGGTTTTCAGCTGTGAACTTCTGTTATTTTACTTTATAAAGTTCCTGCCAGACTCCTCAGGAGGGGAGGTGGTGGTGGAGCTGCAGCACAAAGCTCCGTAGTTCTTACTTTAAAGTGCTAAACTGCAGAAACAGTCAAAACTTCACAACACTCAGATCCAGGAAACAACCAGATGACAAGTGCTTCATTTCTCAGAGTGAATGGACTCTGTCGTCTCTCTGCAAAATGTAGTAATCATCTTCTAAATCTCCACAAAACATCCTGCAACTAATCATTAGTCGTGTATCTCTGCCGGATGGAAACCGTCCTCGACTCTTTTCATCCAACGCTCCGTCACAATCTGCTCCGTCGCAGCGAGGAGCCCCGGGTCGAGCTCTGTGCCTCATTTCGCTCAGATTTACGAATAAATCCCGAAACGTTGAGCTGCCGAAAAATGAGGGGAAACTGAAATGAGCCTTTGGGAAGAAATTATAATGAGGCTGCATGAAGCGATAATTTACCCGATTTATTCTTTATTATTTAACGGTTAGTTTCAGCTGAGTCCAGTTAGTCTGAGTGGATCGTCTGCACCATGGGAGCTTGTTAAACCAAAACACAAACTGTCCACACACAAACATAATAGTAAAATAGTAGAGTTCCCTGGTGAAATCTAATTTATATTCTGTTGAATATCTCCTCCTAAAACCCTATTTCTGAGGTCATAGTAATTATTAATATCATGAGCACGTTTCTAACAAAGTTACAAGAACATTGATTATTCGGTTGCACCTGATCATTGAGGACCTTTAAACTTGTGCATTCAATCTCCTCTCCTCCTTCTTCCTCAGTCAGCTGCGATGTGGTCGCGCTCAACGCCCCGAGCGCCAGGCCAGCTACCTGCATAGCACCTCCCACATCCGCCTCACGTCCATCAAGAAGAACACGCCCCCTGCCCCAGCAGCCAATGGCAATAGACAAGAAGTGGCTCTGTGAGGAGCGCGGCTGAGTCAGTGATTTACAGACGGCCCCTCATCTCCCGAGGTCCGTGAACACACTCCTGACTCCTGCAGCCGCGACACCAGGGAAATCATTTGATGCAGTGTGTATTCTGATTGGTAGAGAAGCTCCACACGCCTCGTAGCAGGTGAACGATTGTACCAGCTGCTCTCGACACGTTGGACTTCATCATCTACATCTTCAACTTGGCAAACAAACTAAAAGTGCCTCATGGAAATACAGGGTCAGAGATCGAGGGAAACACAAAACCACGAAAGAGAAATAAAACGCTTCAGTTTCCGACAGCACGGCTCTACAGATTTACTGCAGCATGTTTTATAAATGTAGATACCTTACTTGATATGTTGGGTGAAGTAATGCTGCAGGGAAGCTTCAACAAACCACAGGTCCCGGCTGAGAGTCGGGAGCTTCAGCTCCTCATCGGCATGTCGGCTCTGAAGACCTGGCTCTTTGTGCTCAGCTGCTGGAATCAGACATTTTCATTTATTTGGTGATTCTATATTGATCCACTGAGACAGAGGGTTTGAATTAGTCTTTTTGTCTGCAGCCTGATGATAAGGAGGATCAGATACAGAGCAGCGTGAGTTCGATGAACGCTCAGGACCATGAGGATTGAACTCTTTGGCTCGATGGTCTCGCTCTCACTCTCTGAACTCCTGCTAGAGTAACTGAATACATTTACTCCAACACGACCCAAAGCCTTGTAAGCCAACATGTGTCAGTGGATGGAGGGCGACCTCTTTGGTTTGTGGCTCAGTTACATGTTGAATCCACCAGGTCCCTTCGCTTGAGAGCTAACGGCACGAAACCAGTTCCCTCCCAAGCCACGGGCAAACCTTTCATTGAACCTCCGCAGCTTTGTGCCGTAAGCACTGATTTGCAAGTTCTAAACTGCTCCTCCTTCTGCACAAGTCTGCCCTCACAGTCCACAAGTGTTTGTTACGATCATTGTCATTGTGTTGAGTCGTGCCAGTATTTTCAGCACCAGTGTCACCAGTTGTGTTGATGTTCATTCACTCAGGATTGTATCTTTCCTTGTTACTGACGATGTTATTGCGTTGGTGTAAGACTGTAACATGTTTGTAGCACAACTGTAACTAAAGCCATGACAGAGTTCCTTCTCTCTGGGTCGAGAGCGCGTCACTCAGTGTGTTGACAGGTTTGTGTGACGGGCAGCCATCGACATGATTGTCACCGGGAGGAAGGAGTTGAGGCCAAAGTCGTTATGAAGCGATCTATATTCTGAATCGTATGTGGTGAATGTTCTGCATTTATTTACTCTTTCTGGTCTTAACGTCCACTCAAAGCTCTTTAAAGTCAGTTCACAAGTCATTCACACAGACGTTATTATCATAGACTGCAACCCTAACATGCAGCCTGGAGACGCTCGGGATCGAACCGTTGACGTTCTGATTAGTGGGAGACCCCCCAGCCGCCCATGAGCTCTGGGTAGAGGCCAGAAGAAAAGGATCACAGGTACACGTGAAGTTTCCTTCACCAGGTGTTCCAGTAAAGATCCAAACTGTGGGTAAAACAAAGAGAAATCATGGCACCGCTGCTAAAAGGGCTCGTTTGTACATTGAGCTTTGATTCATTCATCGGACTTCACGATCATTTACTGACTCATTCTTTTATAAGTTGAAGTGGGTGGGACGCCGATATCTCCTCACATTCCATTAGACTGACGTCATGTGTTGGGGTGAGGTGACGTCTCTTAGTTAGCGATGGCACTAGATGGCCACCACGGCTCTGACATCTGGTGGTTCGAGTCCCAACCACTGAATCCCTCTACAAACGGTTGTGGGTAGAGTCTCCTGGTTCATGCACAGACACTGTGTTGCAGCTTTGCATGACCTGACCGGTGGTGACACGCGTGTGCACAGATCGACGTGTTGTGTGTTCTCAACAACCTATTTGAATTTGAATGTTGTTTTTTGTCTTTATTTAAAATGATGTGTTTGTCAGTGCCAGGCATGCTTCGCTTTTCTATGTTTGAAAATGATGCTTGAGTTTCTGAAACTCGTGTAATAAATGTTGTGATACGATCACACAAACAGCAGCTTGATGATGCACATGTTTTTTTAAGGCAACATCGAAGGAAGTGAATCGGCCGCGTTACCACAAGTTTCCACCTTTAGCTCTGAAACAAACACACGTGGGCTCAATGCACAGTGAGTGGGCCGGTGTCAAAGTGTCTGCACCTGTCGGTGGCGTTCAGCACGATGACCACGGGGTGTGGGGGGGGTGGGTGGGAACAGCTGCTGGCTCCTCACAGCCTCTGACATTAACTGGATGAAAACCGAATGATGAAAAAAGTGTTGTTATAGATGCAGGTTCATTAAAAGAGACGCCGGAGATTCACTCAGACACATTTCACTGAACCTGTGACTCACTTCCTGGTCGCTCTGATGGTGTCAGCACCGCCCCCTGCTGCACACTCTGAGAACAACAGGTCTTCTATTTAAGAAGTTTCTCTTTCTGTTCCTCTAAAATACTCTTTTTCATCAATTTCACAAATCGATTCAGATGCTAATGAACCTGAAGCTGAGGAGGAGCAAGAGAAAGAAGAGGGAATTGAACGCAGTCTCCTACGAGTCAGAGTATCGGAGAGTTACGGATCACAAGCTCTGACTTAGCTTAAGTTTTTACCTTAGCTTTGATATTTCTGACACTGTCTCCTCCTTTGATGTCGTAATGCTTTGTACAAACGAGGCCCGTCGGAGGTTTGACGGTGTTGAAACTGAAAAATAAAAGTCTGACAAAACAGATACAAATTTAATTTAGCAAATAATGTGAAACAAATAGGAACAAAACATTTTGGATGAACTGCTGTTATTAAAAAGTAGACAGGCATGAACAGCACTTTTTCATTTGATCACCTGAGCATTAAATTAGCTCAGCGGCTTTCTCCTGCATCAAGTCACAATCCATCTGAGGCAATGATGACAATAATTAGAAAACATCTCTCTTCCTTCATTTCACGTCCCTGGATTTGCTTTTTCATCCCCTCATCTTTTTCCTGCACAACAAACCTGAGCTGGATTAAAAATAAGTGGACGTTAAGTGGAAGAATTCTCAGAACCTTTGTGATCCTGTTTCTGTTCAAACGCTAAGAGGCCAAAACTCGAACAAGCGGTGTAAGTCTCAGATACACTGTTGAGCATCGGACAAGAACATTTCTCACGTTGGTGCCTTTGCCAGAAGGATTTTAACGAGTCCTTGAAGACGAATGTATTAGTTGTCGTACTGAGATAAGAATAGAAACAGGTGATCATATTACATCTCAAGGCAAATGTGTGAAGTCTGAGAATATTCTGTTGTCAAAGAGAAAGAGGTGAAACACAATGAAGGTTCGAATAATGACACACGTAGAAGACACTTCAGTGACGGGTTCAAAGGTTCGTTTTAAAGCATCATGGTGCGTTTTGTTTGCAGCGTCTCCAACAAACAAGACTATTGGCTTGTTTCTCTCCAATGATACCAAAGAAGAAGAAACAGCAGATCACCGCCTGCTCTTGATTAATAAAGAAGCTTTATCGGTCTTTCAGGAGCGTCGCAGCCTCTCAGGGCAGATTCCACAGACTCACTTTCTCCTCCTGCTCTCTTGCCCTCCGTCTCATTTATTTTCCATTAACGTCCTCCCTCTGCCTCTCGTCCATTTGTCCGTCCCTCCCTTCTTTATCCACTCACCTCTCGTCTTTGTCCTCGCTCTCTCAGAAAGTCTCTTTTCATGCACACCTCTTCCTCAGCTCTGTTTACACTGAGCATCTCGGGTCCCAACAGAAAACAAGTCATCATAATCTTGCTGATTTTCTTTTATCTGCTTGATGTTCTGCATTTATTTCCTGTGAACACAACCTGAACACAAACCTTGAGCTGTATGAAAGGACGCGTTTGAGGAAGGGACAGTCTGGTTGTGCTGATCCGTCTTTAAGTGCAGCATCTGAACTGAGACACAGAACTGAGACAGTACATTATAAAAACAATGTCTAAAATCTATTTCAGCCCCCTTCCACACACACACACACACACACACACACAATGTCCTGCTGCCATAAATCCATAATACATTTCCATTTAAATTCTAAATTAGCTGCATAAACTGAACACATAGAACAAGTTAAATACATTTAAAATAATCCAACCACCTTTTAAATGATGAGGGAATAAATCAGAGTGTATTGATTGATGTGGGACTTGACATTGGTCTCATTGCTGATCAGTTTAATTAGAACCATCTCCCCTCAGGAGGCCGAGTCGTTTAATAAATGAGAAGCTCGTTGAGGAGTGAAACCGGAGCCAAGATTCTGAACATATAAGATTAAGAAAGATTACTCGCCCGATCGGGGCCGAACACGGATATGGATTAATCACAGGTGGATTCAGGTAAACTCTTCTTCGCCTTACGTCACTACTCCTGTTCTGTTCGGACGACAAGGCCAAACGTAATTAACACATTAAATACTTTAATTAGCGGCGATCAAACCGTCACAAGTTCTGTTCTCCTCCAGAGGAAAGTGCACGGTAAAGAGAAATCTGGCCTTCGTGCAGAATTTGATCTTTCGCTCCTCTGGTGCAGGAGAAAAGAAGTGAAGTGGAAATACTGTGAATCTGCAGAGAAGTTGTTTTAGAAAACATCCCTGAAAAAAAGTTAAACGAGGGGAAAAAACGATAAAGTATATTTGCACAGTGAAAAATAAAGAGTTCCTAAAAAATAATACTGAAGAAATCCAGATAATAAACAAATGAGATGTGAATGAAGTGATTGGTCGTGTTTAGTCCTGAAGGCCACAGATATTTGTTCAGACTTTATTCATTGATGCTGTCTGGATGTGAAGAGGATAAAAACCTGCCTGAAACCATCGAATCAAAAGACACAAAAAGATTTATCCAAACCCAGACCAGAGGAAACACATCACCGCTGGAGTCATGAAGCCGTCAGACAGAATCAGTGAGAAAATCACAACGTTTATATTGCTGATGAAAACGGAATGAACTCATTTATTCTAATGTTTGAAACCGACTGTGATAAGAGGAGAGAAGATAAAACTACTTCTTCATGAGAGATGATGTAAAACAAGAGTTTGAAACCCCGTCTGTTTCTGCAGGCAGGTAAAACAAGAGTTTGAAGTCCCACT
Source organism: Hippoglossus stenolepis (assembly GCF_022539355.2). Lineage (NCBI taxonomy): Eukaryota > Metazoa > Chordata > Actinopteri > Pleuronectiformes > Pleuronectidae > Hippoglossus > Hippoglossus stenolepis. The sequence continues at coordinate 20,649,445 of NC_061502.1, read as the reverse complement.
TGACCAACCCTGAGTCAGTCTCAGCTGTCAATCATCACGTCTCAGCTGTCAATCATCACGTCTCAGCCTGTTTCATATCATCAAATAACTGATTAAACCCAAACTGATCAGAAACACTTGAACAAACATCAGAGAGAGAAGAACGAGCTGAAATGACAGAAACAGCTTTAACATTTATTTGTTAGTTTGGTCCATGTCCCATCTGCTAACATGGAGGAGGAGGTTTATGACCTTTACTGCAGCCAGACACCGCAACCGAACCAGGAACATTTCGTAACTTAAATTAATTCTAGTCGACTTCTGTTGCCGCCGTGTCGACACTGAGACCCTGAGTTTATTATATATATTTTAAATGTTAAACTTAACTATTCAATCTAAACACTGACCTGTCAGGAGCAGTGGACCACATGGGGACCACAGAGCTCGGATCAGATCGTCCACAGTGAGTGGACGTCAACGCAGTGTCCTGAAAAGCATAGCTGCACCAACATGTGTGTGTGGTGCAGGTATCACTCATGTTGTGAGGACATAAATCTGTTCACACAATTAAACTCACTGGCTCTTCAGCTGTGGATCAGCTGATCTCATGGACCACACCTGTGAGTCGCTGCCTCCCAGCGGCTCTTCAGTCGGATATCACACCTCCCCGAACAAGACAAAAAGCAAAGGGGCCTGACGGATGAAGCAATCTGGACGGTGACCGACCCCGGCGTCTCATCTATTGAACCAAAGTGATGTGTTTAGGTCGCAGACCATTTCCTGCTTTAGATTCAGGCTGATAAGACGAGGCCGCCGCGCCGCAGCATTGTTCGGATGAGGCATTTCAGAATCACTGGGTGGAAAATGATGTTCATTACCGACTGGGAGGAAACCTGATTGATCTGTCTGCAGCCGTATGAAGCAGAATAAGACTGAATTCACTGGCTCAGTTTCCATCTCTGCTCTGTGCAGCTTCACGTCCGTTACTTCATGTTTCTGCATTTATCAGCAACGTCTCCAGTGTCAAAGCCGCAGGAAACACAATGATTGAAGCGTAACATTAAAGTTCACGCTCCCTGAAGGTTTTCTAAATCATGTAGAACAGAAACATCATCAGTCAGTGGTTCTATATCTTTAACTTAGCTTCTCGGTGCATTCTAACAATCTGTGTGACGGGAGCAGGAAACCAGAGATCTGAGCTTTAGTTCTGTCATGGATCTCCAGTCAGGCTCCCTATGTGCTAACGTTTCCAGATCATTTCTCCATTCAGAGCAAACTCCTCATAGCCTTTGTTTGACTGTAGAGAAGAAATGTTGTTATCAGCTCAGATTGGTCGGAGCTGGTGATCAGGTTTAACGTTAGCAACACATTATTAGCTGTTAAATAAATGTTTCTAGTCGTTCTGATACTTCTCACACGTCTTTGGTTTCTGCCTCGAACTTGTCCTTGTGTACATGAGCTGAACAGATGCAGGCAGAGGTTTGTGTGTTTGACGGGAAGTTCTTCATGAAAGAAATTGAAACTATGTGGTGGATCCATCGGAGGACCCCCTGCTGTGCTCACACACTGTGTTCAGGTGGAGACAGTCCACAGGAAGTCCAGAGGCTTTCACTCAGACACATGCAGCTCCTGCAGAGAAACTGTGGAGGAGCTCTGGAGTTCAGTGCAGGTCCGAAAGCAGAATCAAAATGGACTGTAGCTCAGTTTAAGAAAACATATCAGAGCTGCTCGTCATGAATACGTTTAAAATGGACGTCTTGTTTACCATTGGGAGGAAATAATGATACAGGAGATTTATCTCAGCCTGCACCTGTCAAAAACTGAAAAAACATTTGAATGGACTGGGACTGTCGAGCTTTATCAGTCACTCACAAAAGCATTCAATTATATTCCCCCAGACACTTAGCACTGCATCAGCTGGAGCAGCCACAGCAAATATGAGCTGCTATCTTCACTCTGCACCTGAGCAGCTCACAAAGAAAAGGCTGGATACGTCTTTTCTCCCCAGTTTGCTGAAAAGAGAATTCACATGGTTGCTGAATTATTTCAAAAAGACTTAATAGTTGAGCAAGACACAATGTCCTCAACCAGAGGAGACATGCGTTGATAAACTGCAGCTTGTCACAACGCTGAGGGAAACTTAAAGTCTGTGAGCTGGGAACCTCCGAGGAACTCTGGAACCGGTTTAATATAAATCAGGTTGTTCTGGGCTGAAGGAACTTCTACCTTCTTCTGCCCATGTCCACCTCTTCATCATCGTCGTCATCATCATCGGAGTTGTAGCATCCTCCTCCTCCAGTTGAGTGCTGTCACCAGGGGCATCGCAGCAAGATGGACAAAGCAGGGCCCCGAGCCCAGAGGGCCCCGAGCCCAGAGGCCCCGAGTCCAGGGCCCCGAGCCCAGAGGGCCCCGAGCCCAGAGGCCCCGAGTCCAGAGGGCCCCGAGCCCAGAGGGGCCCCGAGGCCAGAGGGGCCCAGGCCCAGAGGCCCCCGAGCCCAGAGGGCCCCGAGCCCAGGGGCCCCAGAGCCCAGAGGGCTCCGAGCCCAGAGGCCCGAGCCCAGAGGCTCCGAGCCCAGAGGGCCCGAGCCCAGAGGCCCCCAGGCCCAGGGCCCCGAGCCCAGAGGGCCCCGAGCCCAGAGGCCCCCCGAGTCCAGAGGGGCCCCGAGCCCAGAGGGCCCCCGAGCCCAGAGGGCCCCGCCCAAGAATGTCTGTTTGTCCACAGCATCAACAATGTTTTGAGAACTCCCTTAAATTCTGTGATCGTCTTCGTACAGGAGACAACACCAAGGTCAGAAACCCCCAACAACGCAATCAAATCAGTGCAGCTTATAATTGATAATATCGTGCGTGAGCAACTGGAATAATGAACGATTATGATTTGAAGGAATTCTTGATTTGTTTGTTTTTCCTTCTCGCTCAATAAACTTCTGTGTAGCCGAGGTGGCCTGATTTAATGTTGATTACCGTTTCATTTGGGTAATGATAATCATCTGCACACACACACACACACACACACACACACACACACACACACACACACACACCCACACACACACACCACACACACACACAGCAGCAGAAAGATTAATAAGAATGGATTTTTCTTAAGATGCAGAAGAAGAGAACAAGTGTCCAGGAAAATAAATCCTCTTATCTTCTATCATCTTCACACACACACACACACACACACACACACACACACACACACACACACACACACACACACACACACACACACACACACACACAGTGTAAAGAGACAGTCATGAATAAATTAGCATTTCATTTGTGAAACAAATTGCACATGTTCATGAGCCTGGATTTTGAAAAGTGTGTCTGTGTGTGTGTGTGTGTGTGTGTGTGTGTGTGTGTGTGTGTGTGTGTGTGTGTCGGAGTCTGGATGGTTTCTCTGCAGGTCTAGAACTCACTGTATCAGTGTTGGTTTAATGAGCGCACAAAGGGCGACGCTTCATGTTCCGTCATGTGACCATTAAACCAGCGACTGGCCTTTCCAGCTGCCTCATTAAAGTGATTAACAGAGGACCAGTAATCCCACTGACAGACTGTGTGTGTGTGTGTGTGTGTGTGTGTGTGTGTGTGTGTGTGTGTGTGTGTGTCTGCCGTCATTGACTGTTTGACAGGTTGGCTTTGACAGGGCGTTAACAGGTTAATGCAACACCAGCACCAGCTCTCATCTCGCCTCAGGGTCGATTCCCTCTAAGTGTGTGTGTGTGTGTGTGTGTGTGTGTGTGTGTGTGTGTGTGTGTGTGTGTGTGTGTACTCTTTTTAAAAAAAACTTTTTAGTAAAATTCTACTTAGGTTCCATAATGTACATTTAATGAATAGAGTTAAAAAACCTCAAACATCAGGGAGATAAAAACGACCTGAAATGACAGAAACCCTCTTCACGTCTACTTTGATATTTTTGTTTGGTCCATGTCCCATCTGCTAACATGGAGGAGGAGGGGCTTATTGCTCACAGGACCCGAGAGAGGAGGATTCTATGTGTGAATTTAGTTACAAAGGTAGAAACGTCTCGTCTCAGTGAACAGTTTTTATTCATCGAGTCATTTTTAAACCGTCAGTCGAGTGTCGACACTTTGATTCATCGTTACAGATTCTGTCTGATCATCTTAGTTTCCTGTCTTCGGACCAGCGACCCCCAGTGGCCAGTGGCATCATGTTTTTCCTTGCGAATGTGATATTTCTAAAACAAGACAATATAAAGATGAGCTGATTTGTCAATCACAACTCATTCGGTGCTTTATGGTCTATTTGACTCTAAATGAAGCATCCCTTACTAAACGAGCAGGTGGGCGTGTCCTCCAGGGAAGTTTGACCTCCATCTCAAATACAACACGTGGAACGGAAGCAGATACAAACCAGCTCAGTTGTTTCCATTTGTCTTTGGTTTCAGTTTTTTACGTCAGACTGAAGAGAAACTCGGCCGTCGTTCTCTCAGCGGATTCTCACTCGCTGTAAAATATAAAGTGTAATGAATGTGGAGACGAGCAGAGACGACAGCTGTTCCCTCATCTACTGCAGCTGATTGTCTTCAGCTGAGAGGCAGCGACACAATAACCGTCTGCTAATAGCTTTGTTGGGAGAAATCCCACATGCTATCACTGTGGGCCGCTTATTCGTTTATTCCCTCATGATGTTTGTAATGACACAGAAACGGATCCTGCAGATGTGAAGGAACCTTCCATCAGTTCAACTCTAATGGACAAAGAGACGACACCTGACTGGGATCAGACATGTGGGGACAGTCTGAAACAAGCGTCATGTCTTTGTTCCATTGTTAACATTTGAAAAATAAAATCATGCACATTTGGACGACGGTAATAAAAAAGATCCAGTTAATTTCATAAGGAGACTGTTGGTGGACGTGTGAGCTCCGACCTGAGTGACGCTCGGATCGGCACAATGACCAGGTATCTATTTCCTTTCAGTGTCAGTTTCCTGTGTTGTTTTCACCTGAATGAGACCAGATCACAGCGTCACCAAACCCCCGACCGGCACCAGCCGAGCTCTGCCGGGACGACAGGACTTCAACGAGACTGGGTCTGCAGGAGGAGACCCAGGGATCCGGAGAGGACACAGAAACAAAGAAACTCAGGTGCTGCACATTAAGGTGGAGCAGGAAGTGAAACAACGACAAGACAAGTGAGTAATAGGAAACAGAACCAGACTTCACATAAGCATCTGCCGAGATTATTGTTGTGTTTGTGTCAAGTGAAAATGAAAAAGAAAACGGTCTCTCAGTCGCAGTCAGTGGATTCACCTCCTTTGATGAAATAATCAACCTGTGTTCTGAAAGACGCGTATCTCAAAGTGACTCGTACAACCTGGATATGATTGGATGATTGTAATCTGATGCTAATTGAAAGGCCCATTCAGTGGAAACAGCCCAGGATCAGATGATGACCATTGTTGGGAGAATTAAAAGCATTTGTATGAAAACTGATGAGAGGGGAAAAAGCTCATGTTTCTGAATGATGCGATGATGCATTCACTCGATTGTTGGGGAAGTGAAGAGACTCTGGGAGATGTATTACTGAAAGAAAGAGAAAAATGAGCTCTGATTATCCATTGTTGAAATAATATGCAGCTCTTGATGGAGATGTGACTAAAGTGTATTTGATGAGGGTTCATGATCCGACATGATTCAGTGACATGAGCTGTCCGTCACCTCCGTCCCCTAACAAAGACGTTCAAGACCACGACTGTCCTCCACCATCGTCCACCTCCAGCCCAGCAGGTCAGGACCTAACGAGGCTCCGGAGGAAAACTGCCCTTTAAAGTTCAGCGAACACACAATGAGAGCGAGAACACAAACACGCTCCTGATGATAAGCAGTGCCACAGTGTTTCATTCTATAAAAATACAACGTCCACAAACATCCGATTCATCGTCACATCTTGACAGCTGCGTTGCTTCTGAGCCCATGAATCTGTGAACCCCTCGTCTGAGGCCGGGACCAGATGTGTGGCTCACTTCACACAAAGGGCAGAGCATCGCTTTGTTCAATATGAGCACAGAGGTAATTAGTGTGTTGGTGTTTGTTTAATCTGACGACAGATCCGTCAACCTGGTGCCGTGTCCTCTGTGGTTCATGGAGGAGACGTTGCTGCCTTGCTCAGGGGCTTTCACGTCTGAGCGGAGCTTCAGACCACGATCCAGTTTCAAATCGTCTGCAGTGTGAAAAGGCTTTTTTAGAAGAGTTGGAATTTGAAATAATGGAGAGTGACTCCTTCGCCCCTTAGCACAGACTTTGGTCTTTTTACTGAGCAGAACCAAACCTTCATAACACACTAGAGGAAAGAAACATCACGTCTCCTTTAACCACACATTTTCACTCAGATCTCTTCCAGTGTTTTCTTCACTTCGACTCTCAAATAGAAAAAAGAAAACCAATTAATTCAACGTAGCTGTGTATTTAATAATCATAGAGACGAAGCCAAGTAAACAAAGATCCTCCTCAGCAGCAGCAGCATGTGAGTCACAGATGGCTCTTAAAGATGTTTACCATCTGCACGGCATCATGGGAAGGCGTGAAAATAAGACACCACTTCTAAAGACGGAAGGATCGTGTGTCATGTCCACGCATATTAATCTTTCTGCTTCTCATTTAACAGTGTTGAAACAAGACAGTGAGGTGGGATGATTAGCTGTGATCATGATAATATCAGGTGACAATAAAAGTATTAAATGACACGTGAAAAATAAAAGAAACACTGTTGATTCCAGATCAGATGATCAGGAGCCGGGTGATAAGAGTCGAGACTCACTGAGGCTGAGACGTCTCACACACGTCTCATGCAACAGTCACACGATGGAAACACGATCACAAAGGAGGTTAGTGGCTGTGGTCAAGTGGGCGGCCACGGTTTGAGCTGCTCCTGGTACAGTTTCAGAGTTGAGGTTTTTGTTTTCATGTTTTCATTAAATGCCGGAAAAAAACGAACTGTTCTGGTCCCAATCGAGTTTTACGGCGTCAGAGTTTCTCTCAAAGTAAAAACTCTGGGATGATGATGATGTTTGATCACATCCACGAACTGTCACCTGATGTTGCACGTTGTCAGGAAGTGTTGATGGACTTCTCCTCCCTTCCTCCATCCCTCGCTCCTCTGTCTTCATTCATCATTCCACCTTCCATCAGTCTGTGGCCGACAAGAGCTGTTCAATAACACACACACACACACACACACACACACACACACACACACACACACACACACACACACACACACACACACACACACATAACAATCGTTGGCCATTACGGCTGCACCTCGGGATCATGTTGTTTATCTCAGCCTCTTTTATTGGCACAATCATCAACAGGGTCACAGCAGGGAAAGTAGTGACCCATAATGCACCGGGGCAGAGTGTGTTCAGAAATAAAACTGGTGAGGTGAGGTCAGAGGAGGTGAGGTCAGAGGAGGTGAGGTCAGAGGAGGTGAGGTCAGAGGAGGTGAGGTCAGAGTTTCTAAACGACTCAAACTTTGTGCACTGCTTCCTACTTTAGTGCTGATTCCATAACACACACGAATCCACATATTCACAAGCACTCGTCCACATCCTGGTTGTTGCAGCAGCACAGGCTGGTCCAGATGTTTCTCTCCACGGTCGAGTCCTCCAGCTCCTCCAGCTCCTCCAGCTCCTCCAGCTCCTCCAGCTGCTCCTCCAGCTCCTCCAGCCCTCCAGCTCCTCCTGCTCCTCCAGCTCCTCCAGCTCCTCCAGCTCCTCCAGCTCCTCCAGCTCCTCCTGCTCCTCCAGCTCCTCCAGCTCCTCCAGCTCCTCCTGGAGGATCGTCAGACGTGGTCGGGCCAGATGCGATCTACACTTCATCTCTCCTGGGTGTGTTCAGAACGTGGCAATAAGGAGGCGTCCTCGTCTCATCAAGTGGCTCCTTCATCGTTTCCTTCTTGTCTTCTGAGCTCCACACCTTCTCCCTACAGGCACAACGTTCTGCATAGAAACATGGAGCAAATGGAACATCATCAAAATATACAGAAAACTGAGGGAACATTCAGAAATACATCAGCTCATGAAAATGTCTGTGAGACGTATGAACCTGTTGTTCTGTTCGTCATCGTTCACGCTCCTCGTTGTTTTTCTTTCAGAATTCTTCATATTTTAACAGTTTCCTTCTGAATGTTGGAGATAAACTCTGCATTTTAATAACTTCTGTCTTTCTAACTGATCTTCAGTTCAGCTTCACTCTTCAACTGGAGCTGATTCTGACAGTTTGAATGAAAGTGATATTTTATTTTTAACGTCATTAGTGACTCGAGAACATGCTTTTATTTTGACATGTTTTACTGTTGTTTCCTATCTAATGATGATGAAATGGTCTCACAGTGTTGTCCTTTCAGCGAGCTCCCTGAGAATCCAGCGTCTGTCTGTGAGAGCTGCAGAAAGCTGTGGTCCGGTAAATACACGTTTAAATGTTCCTGTGTGAGGTTCAGAGAAGAGGAAGCGAGGGTGGACTTCCTGTTTCCAGTGGCTGAACAGTCTGAACCTGCCGGCCCTCGGCCTCCTCTGATGTTCACACTGATGCTCGCTGCCTCTGCTGACGTGGGGGGGGATTTAGCGGCGGCAGCTCGAGCGTTAATATGAATTGACTCTGACGTCTTGTAAGGTCGTTGCTGTTGTCTGGAGACGGGCGGAGTGGAACATGCAAAAGGTCTCAGCGCTTGGTCGGGCTCCCCGGGGCACAGCGGGGGGGGGAAGAGCTACAGACATGTATATGTACATGATCACGCGTGTTTTCCCACAAGTCACTCACATGTTTAAAGAGGACACAAGCACTTTCAATATGGATTCACAGCTTCTATATTTAACAGGATTCCCACCTGGGAGCTGCTCACAGGAAACGCTGCTGCGTCAGACTCCGAGTCTTTACCAAGAAACTCCGATCAGAGGCAGCAGCAGACACATGAGCTTCACATGAGCATCACAGCTTTAACTCTACAAGATAATATCACTTCAGACTTTATTCATCCTGAAGGAAGTTCTTGTGCCAGCTTGTTTCAAGATTACAGAACAGAACAACATATAGCAGAATCGAATACAGAGAAAGAAACTATTGTGAATAAAGTATAAAATATAAGAAAAGATCAAAATAAAAGTACAAGTGAATTGTAAATGAAATATAATTAAGTGTAAACCAAGTAATGAAGAACCAGTTCCTATTCGTACATATCAATAGAAATGAGAACAAGATAAATAAAGTTACATGAGACAGAAAAACTAATACTCAACTGAAGTGGAAATGAAAGGATAAAGGAGGAAGTATTCAGCTATTGCACATTGTATTGAAAATATAAACCTATGTATTGGAAACTTTAAAGAGAGCACAAGTGGTGAGAGGAAACGAGGAACTCCTCAGCGAGCTGACGCAGGCAGAGCCTCTTGTATTATCAGCGATGATGGATTCCAGCAAACAGAACCACATGTGCATCATTCCTGCTTATTGTGTTTGTGAAAGATGAATTAAAACTCGTATTTGACCGTGAGACTCGTTGCTTTCATGACTTCAGTCAGTTCAAGTATTGGTTATTGTCCATGTTGAATTGAACTTGGTCTTCCTTCCTTTGGAGATTAATTGGTTTCTGCAAATAATTATTTGAAGGAATTTGTGTTTTTTGATCAATTTAAAGAGTGAAAACTTCTATAAATGTGTTTGTAAGAATTATATTTTCAATGTTTTTCATCAAATGAAACTGACTTTTCTCTGTAGCTGTTCAGCTGTAGTTTATATACAGGTTGGAATCATTTACTGAACTCATGTTATTTTTCATACATCACATGTCGACTGTTTCAGAGTCAAACGATCAAAATAAAAGCTGTGTAATCCAGCTCTGTATCAGTCAGTCGATCAATCAAATGTTATTCGTACAGCCCATATTCACAAATCACAGTTTGTCTCATAGATCTTAACAAGGTGCGACACCCTCTGTTCTTATCCCACAACCCCCAGCTCCGTCTGATGAGACATCACTCAGACAGATTCGTCAGTAGATCAATGTGTTTCTGTGTTTCTAACAGCAGCTGGACGACTTCAGTGTTTTCCTAATTATCCTGATGCAGATATTGGAGAACGTGATCGACCTCTGACCCCAGCTGCTGTGCACAGGGGTCACACCGTGTGTCCACAGGCTGCCTGTGGTAAAGACGTGGTCTGGGGTCATGGGGTCAGTAGTGACTCCCCAGCTCACACCAGAGCGTGTTTGTGTGCTTTGAACTGAAATGAGCTCTAATTTGAAGAAGCCCTGATGAGAAATCAGCTGCAGCAGAATGAAGAGACACAAGAAGAAGGTTTGAAAAAACAATGTCTGTCCTTGTACTGGACATGTGGGAAGCTAAGTGGTTTCATCATTATTCTATTTGAGGTCATTTGTGTCTGAACAAATTGAATGAGTCCTTCTGCCTGTTGGTTCCTACACGTTAAACCATGAAGGTGGAAGAAGACAACAGACTCTATGAAAACTCTGATAAGGATCTGGACACCACAGACTCCTCAGGGAATGTTTAATGTCAAACACAAACACATCTCCTCCACTGACTTTGACAGATTGTGGTTCAGTATTTTAATTAAGGTCTTCAACTCCTGTGTCTTTGTTTCTTTTGAAAGGAGACGTGTGGTCTTGGACGTCGGCAGCGACCCTGAGGAGGAAGCTTTCAGCCTCAGAGTCAACATGACACTCGGTGTGTTTGCTTTCACTGAGTCTGACTCAGATCCATCCCAGTGAGAGATACACCAGCTCCATCTGACCACAGGGAGCTCAGAGGAATCAGCACAAAGTGAAACTGAACAACAGAGAGTATCAGAGCAGATTTCACAGGAGAGCTAAAGGAGGTCGATGGATTCAGAACTTCAGCTTGTTCTTCTCGTTCTATTGTCTGTGGAAGTCCACTCACTAGTTTACGACCAGATGCAGTTTGAGATTTAACAAGTTAAAGGTTTAGAAAGTTCATATTTTATATTTTAAAGAATTATATTAATAATAATAAATACAACTTTTGCCGTTTGTTCTTTTTCCTGGTCTCTCAGTCCACACACGGCAGCTGTGGCCTCACTTTGGTTTTACACAGTGATTCTGTATTTAGCTGTTGACAGTAATAAGTTGTGAAACTGACGAAGCTGTGAAATCTGTGATCAACATGTAGCTGGAGCATGTAACTCATATAATCCTCAGTCCCTACGTGAGATTGGAGAAGCAGGAAGTGACTTCTGTACGTTTTCTTTTCTAGATTCTCACGTATGTGAAAAACGTCGGTCGGATGCTCAATTAGCATCAAGCCTTTCCACCGACAGTCGGTTTCCACGGCTCAGAGGGAAAAGTCCGCGTGGCGTCGTCACACGAGCTCCGCGTCAGACGAGCTCCGCGTCAGGAAGCAGGTGACGACAACACAAACACAAAAGCTTTGACACTTTCAGTTCGCTGGTCGCTCACGTTGCGTCCTCACGTGTCCCTGACGCGTCCAGAGCGTCTGAAGCCATTAACTGTGAAGGGTGTTATTAAACTGATGCATTCATATGAATGTTTCAGCCATTTGAGTCTTTTAGGTGATTTCTAAGCAGAGTGATCAACAGACTGAGTCACATCGTGATTCCAACCTGTGATTTATCAATCACAAGCTTTTTTCTCCCCATGTGAACAACACATCATTTGTTTGATTCAAGTAGTTGATGGATTTTCTTGTGTTTGTGCTTTTGTGTTTTGTCGTCTTTGCTAAATGTCTTTGATTCTCTTTTTTCCTGCTTCCTTTGAGAGTCTTGTATTGATTTTCTACTTGTTCACTTTCTGAAGTACATTTTTATCATTTCATCTTTATTCGTCAGTGAAGGACAGAAAGAGAAAGAGACAGAGACAGAGAGGAGAGGGACTGAGTTTGACCTGCTGATGTGTCTATGTGGTACGTGTGCTAACACACACACACACACACCCCCACACACCCACACACACACACACACCCACACACACATAGCCCCCCCCCGCCCCCCCCGAGGGATTTCATGTGTCTGGTCACTTTTGCAGGAGCAGTCAGACAAAGTGATGTTTCTCACTTCACTTGGACTCGTGAGGATTCTTCAGCTTGTTGCATGTTGGTTTGATTAAAAAGCATTTTTCAAATACCTGAAGGGATTAAAAAATAAACACATAAAAGAAGCTTAGGTTCAGTTGTGAGACCTGAGAGCAGCAGTGCTCCATCTTGTGGAGGTTTAGAACATTGAGCTCAAACGGTTGGGTAGTTTACAGTTTGCATCGTGCTCCTACGTCGAATTTAATCACAAAGTCAATGAATTTCAATGAAGTTCATTATTGTCTATTTGCAGATGTGCCTGTGTGAGGGCAGTAAATCAGCACCAATCTGTCCACGCTGGCGTTTAACCAGCAGCTTCAGTCTTGATTCGATGTCGCCTGCTCTGGCCCCTGAAATGCAATTGACTGTGGTGACTGGTGTCGCTAACCTCACGTTGCTCAAGAGAAAATGAATGAGGCACTTCATTTGGTTGCCATGGTAACATCATGAAGGTTTTACTCTGCACTATATTTCATTTCTCAAAGGTCAAAAAGACAGGCGACAGGGTCAAAACCAGGATATCAGTCAAAAGGAGCCTCAGGGTGATGGAGCGCTGGATAACGATCCCAGGCACTGATCATCTTTAAATAGAGTCAGATGGTCCAGAACAATCATCGTGGTGACACTCAACTGATTGTTTCTTCTCAGATGGACGACCGGTGAAGAGGCGTCACAAACATAAATCAGTCCAAAGCTATATTCAAAGTGCGTCTTTGCACGAGGCCTGATTGGTGGCTCTTTACTCGTTCACCTCTCAGAGGTCTGTGTTTGTGTTGACCTGTAGTTCTCACTCCTCCTCCGCTCCCTGCACTGGTTTCCAGTAGCTGCATCCTTTAAAACCACTAGTACTTGTTACCGTGCAGTGAACGGATCGGGTCCAGTCCACATCCAGGACATGGTCAAACCTCACAGCCCGTCCACTCCGCTCTGCATCGGCCAATCAGCTGCTCCCTCACTGCGAGCTAACCACACTGTCCTGGCTCCTAATTGGTGGAACCAGCTCCCTTTCCAGCTTCTTTGAAGCTAATGTGCTTATTTAATTCTTGCTGTTCAGGGTTGATCCACTTATTGTGAGTGTTTTTGGATAGAAGCGTCAGCTCAATGAAATGTAATCTTAGAAGTTTTATTCAGTTCATCTTTAAGGATGATACACTAATGAGATACAGAATGTAAAGAGCCTGTCTTTAGCTGGTCCACAATGATTTGTCCTCTGTCCCACATCTCAACAGAGACACATTACATTCAAGGCCCTGCAGGCTCCGGGCTCCTGCTGATGGTCACGCAGGGCTGGACTGGGACAAGCCCTGCGTGACCCCATGGGAGCTCATCCTTATGCTCCCCCGACTAAGTACCAGCACGTTTGAATAGAAATGACAATGGAAGTGGTCAACTTGGGCTCATGGGGCTACTTTAACGTAAACTTCTTCTTCTTCTTCTTCTGTTGTTCAGTTTATTAGCGAGTGGCAACCAAGGTCAAGATGCATAACCTGTGTGGTGCAGCGTTCCTGGAGGCACTGCACTACCAGGTCGCTTAGCGTGCATGTGGAAGTAGCTCCATGAGCCCCAGCACATCATAGGAATAACCTGTATGACACCATCGGTTACATAGGACGCTGTCCTTTGAACTCTCCCCATTAGGCTCATTATGTCCTCTGATCTGTCTGATTGGCTTCAGAAGATTCTGTACATTCTTTCAAACCCAACGAAGAAGAAGTTTGAAACAGCAAAAACCTAATGTCTTGTAACATGGAACAGAGGTAAGGCATGTCTCAGTCAGGAGAGTTCTCAGGAAGTAAACTGAGCTGCAGGTTCCGTAAAGATGAGCTGCTCCAGGATTTGCACGAGGATCTGTTAGCAACAGTGGAGGATCTGAAGCAGCGAGAGATCTACCTCTTAAATAAGAATAAAAGCACTGAGTTCCACCTGCGTGAAGCTCAGGCAGAGAACGAAACTCTGTACGCTGAAGCTGTTACTCTGCGGAAACATGAGGAAGTCCTGCAGGAGGAAATCAGGGCCCTCACTGAAAGGGAGGCTTTGCTAGAAGCTCTGTGCGGAGTTGAGTTCGTCCTCAACACAGAAGAGCTCATAGAGAAGCTGCTCAGGGAGATCACTTACTATCAGGAGATGATGGAGGAAGATCATTTACTCACAGAGGATCTGAGAAGATCAGTGAGGGATCTGAAGCAGCAGCTGGAGACGAGACAGGAGGAACAGATCCTGGGACTGAACCTCAGTGACGAGTGTCTGGCTGCGGAGCTTCAGGAGAAGACAGCAGAACCTCTCTGGCTTCGCTTCGGCCGACTGCTTCTGCTGACATGTGCGTCTGTGGGCGAAGCCGCGCTGGCTTGTTGTCAGGTCCCTCCGAGGCGACACTCTGTCCAGACAACACTGTGCTTCTCTCTCGTTTCCCTTCTCACTATTCTATTGTATAAACTCAAAATTCAACAAATGAAATGAAACACATGTCATTACATCGACACATATCATTATCAAGGAAAGTTGTTTTTATACAGAATATTTCATATGGCAAAAAGTTCTTTACATAAACATACAAGATGCATAAAACAGACATTTTATATTATAGAGGAAACAAAGACAAACAGTGGAAATACAATTTAAAACATTTTAAGACGAGTAGATGTAGAAGAGTGTCACATCTTTAAGTGACATCAGGAACATCAATGGGAGTTGGGGCAGACCTTCGTCCTGTGCAGCGTCACCGAGGGGTCGTCCTCGAGGTAAAAGGCTCAGTCCTCCTCCGTCCTCGCTGAGATGAGGAGATAATAAAGATTAAATTAATGTCATAAAGGGGATTTGAGGGTTAAGAACAGAGAACGTTGCACCTTGTTAAGATATATGACACAAACTGTGATTTGTGAACATGGGCTGTACAAATAAAGTTTAACTGATTGATTGAAGAATGTGAAATACTGGGGGCTCTTAACGTCAGGGCTGTGACATCACAGAGGGCTGTGACATCACAGAGGACTGTGACGTCACAGAGGGCTGTGACGTCCCAGAGGGCTGTGACGTCCCAGAGGGCTGTGACATCACAGAGGTGGTAACCGACTCTCGACACCAGAGGCTGCAGATTGTCGTGTCTCTGACAGAACTTGTCACATCACAATGACATTAAAGGTTTTTCTCTTCCAGCAGCAGAAGGAACAGTTGATCTTCTGTCAACAGCTCCTGAGTTTGAGTGGAGGTGAACAAAGGCTCCGTGTTTCTTATCCTCCATGAATTTAACATGATGCAGGGGGGGGCGGGGGTCAGAGGCCAAACCAAACAGCGGGGACGACCCGCTGACAACCATCTGAGGACTGAAATATTCAGCGCCGGTCAGAAATGTCGGAATTGTTGTACAAACAAGGACGTTTAAGTGCTGCTGTAAATAATGTAAAAGAGACGATGAAGCTCAGTGAAGACGAACGTGGAGGAAATGAAAACAGTCAGGAAAGAACCCCAACCCTAAAGTGAGGGTCGTCCACAGGATTTAAAGAAATGAAATGTACAAGAGTTTATCTGTAATCTCTTGAACTGCAGGAAACAGAAGCACACGGCAGGTGGTCTGAAAACGTCCCTCAGTTCTTATCTTGGTCCGGACTGTTCCTCGCTAGTCAGAGAGCAGCCACTCACACACAGGCTGCAGACTCCTGCTTCCTGTGGAGCACTCAGGAAGCACCACCTTCGTCTTCATCACTTACTGAGGATGCTCTTGGATGTGTTCCGGGCACAGGAACACAGAGTTTTGACACCACTGTGGTCACACGGGGTCAAGACGGGAAAATAAAACGACCTTTGTAAATGCCCCCCCTGGTTTCGAGTAATGAACCTAAACGCCTGTGTGGATTATTGGAGAAGCAGTGACCCTGGATCAGTCCCTTCAGCTTTTGTTCATAGAACGCCTGTCGTGTGAATAACCTTCTTCTTGTGACCCCTCCTCAGCTCCAGCTGTTGCCTCCAAGCGACCGATGAGTCACTGAGGATGAGAACCTTCCTCCTCCCTCTCATCCACAGACGTCCTCGTCAGGCGGGCGACAGGCTGCGGCTCAAGGACGACTTTGGGAAAAGACTCATCTCCTCGTTATTCGAGTCTCTGCCACCTGCTGATAAACCTTTAATATCACTAAATGTCAAGTCTCATGAGCAGCGTTTCTGCCTCAATCACATTTATTATCAACGAGTGAAGCTCGGATTTAATTAGAGAGTCACAGATTCACGTTCTCCTGGTGTGTTCACCTGGTTTTGTTCTGATGAACATCTCAGCCGACACGTTCCTCCTTTTTGTTCTTTTTGTTTTATATCAAATATAAAGAAAAGACCATATAGGTGCAGGTTAATAAAATGAATATAAGTCAGTTTTTCATAAACTGATGTATTTGTTCCAGACAAACTTCCAAATCTTTAAAAAGCTTTAATGAATTAAACTGTGCTGTAAACAAAATGAAGTGTAAACAAGTAGAAGTCCATGGAGAATGTGGTTTCAAATCCAGAGTAGAAATCCTCTTTGCTCCAGTTTGCTTCTCTCTGAACCCGTGGATGTGAATCGGATTCCAGGAGACTGAGCTGCAGTGAGAGGAGGAGGAGCTGCTGTCTCTTATTCTGAAAGGCTCTCAGTGCACACTCACAACTATGAATCCTGGTTTTCTATATTGAACAAATGTGTAATGTGTCGAGTTCCGTGTTGGTGAAATACAGCTCGAGAAGTCATGAGGAAGAGCTCATAAATACTACATATATAGATATAAATACTCGTTTCTGCTGTGGAACTCAGCTCAGCGGCAGAAGAGCGAGCTAATTCAGCATTTCATAATTTGAGCAAAGTGAAGTTTGAGGGTCAAAGTTCACATAAACTAGGATCACATATCAAAGAGCCTGAGAAAGTCTCTGACTGAGAAACAGAACAGAATCAAATGAAATAAACTAATTCCGTCTCCTCTTTCTCCAACTGGAACAAATGAAACGAAAAAGACGACCTAAGCCGGGAAACGAGCACGGAGGCATTCAGAGTTACATAAGTTCTGATGTGTAATGAATTTTGATTGTTTTCCCCCTAAAGACTAAATAGTCAGTTTAAAATTAGTACAGTCGGTTGAGTAAATCCATTCTGACCTATATTCTCTGTGTGGGAGGAGCAACAGCACAAATCCAGTCAACAAACTTTTTGTGGGGGGGGGGAACAATTTGGGCTTTTTCACAAACTGACAGAAGATGTTCAACAGAAAGTTTAACATCCACTTTACGCTACAAGTGTGTGTTCAATGCTTTTAAGTGTGACTAATATTCCAAATGATAATTTGTGGAGTAGACCTCAAATAAATATAATTTAAATGGAAACCATTTATATATGTTTGCTAAACCAAATTAGGACAATAACTCTATGTTCCTTTTTATCAACATGATTCAAGTTGGAAATGAAACTCTGAAAAACTGTTCACAGAAATAAATAACTGCAGGCTGTGATTTTCTCAAGAGGAAGACAGAAGCTGCCAGAATTTAAAAAACAAGAGGAGACAGACAGATCCTCACTGGAGCCTCCAGCTGTGAAGACAAACAGCTGGACATCGTACAGCTGATCCAGAGTCAGCTCAGGAAACAGGTTTATCAAAGTCTTAGTTTGAAACCCTGAACATTTCCCTCATCTCACGGTTAAAACATATATATATATATATAAAACTTTGATATATATATATATATGTTCATCCATGTTTGGACTCAGTGCTAAAAGGTGGAGGCTGGGGGGTGGGGGGGGGGGGTGGAGGCAAGTTGCAGGGCGTGAGAGGCAGTGAAGCTGAGCAGGGATCAGTGAGGAGGAGGTCGTATTTAAACACTTAGGTGAGGGAGTGGGCTGTGATTGGTGGGTGACTGACGAGTACACCTATCAGCAGCTCACAGCTGAGCACATGACTCCGTGTCCTGATTCATAAACCATCCTTCTTCCTTCTGAGGAACCGACATTCACCTTTAATATTCTGGTGCATTTCCTGACGTCAGATTTCTTCTCACAGGTGAAATGGACAAACAACGAAAAACAGAAAGTGGATAAATAGTGTTGACTTGAATCAGTTGGTTTGAAGTGATGAAGACTTCTGCTTCCTCCCTGTGCCGGCCGGTCGGGGGGGTTGGGTTAAAAAGGAGTGAACGCCATCAGTCCACGGAGCCTTGAGTGGGAACCATCACAGCACTGCAGCCATTTTCTTCCTTTGTGGTCAACCACATTGCCCCCACCCCCCTTATTCCTCATCTTTTCAGCTTGATGGTCGTCATGTACTTCTGCTGCTGCCATCGTGGTGATTTCTGCAGCCGTCACTCAGCCTCTCGTTCTGCAGAACTGAACCTGAGGCAGAGGCTCAGCTCCCGGCTGCTCTTTGACCTTTCAGAGTTTCACTGCTGGACTGTTCTGCAGTTTGTTGTTGATGGTACAAGTTTGTGTGTGTGCCTCATTTCATACCTGTGCAAAGTATGATTCATACCCGTCTATTAGTTTCAGACTGATGCATCAACGTTATTATCACTTCACCGAGGAGGTCACGTCTTCTCCCTGTTTGTCAGCAGCATCCAAACAGATCCCAGCAAAAATAAAAATAAAATCAGGCGACTCATATCTGAGTGTGTGCATCTGCAGCTCGATTGAATTTAAACTGTTGGTTCTTGAGCTCGACTGATGTTGTTCTGTTTAACACACGTGTGTGAATCAGGACCGTTGTTGTAGCACTGATGTGTTTCAGTGTAAATCCCAGTTTTCAGAAATAAAATCTAAAATGACTGTTTCTCTGCACTGATCCGTCTCCGTCTTCCGATTCAAATGAGCCGCTGTGTTTGCCTCCATCTTTTATTCATGCCTGAGTCCTTCACAGTTCCTGAGCGACGTGCGCTGTGTCGAACATCCAGCAGCAACGTGCACCTACAGCCGGACGGGCACACACACAACCATGGTTGGAGAGTACAAGCACAAGGATTTTTACAAAGATGTGAAATGTGTTGATGTTTCTGGAGTTGGATGGAGGTGAAGCTCAGGAATCCACCGGATATTAAAACCTGCTACTTGACAGGATGCAAAACGTGAAACACTCGTTCGCTCCACCACCGGAGAGAAAGAGGAGGAGGAGGAGCTGGTGAAGGACTGGATGTGATCGTGTGTAATTAAAAAGTCGTCTCCTCCTTCAGCGCGGCTGCACCTTTGGCTTCTTGCTCTATTGTTTCTCTCAAATGTGGAAACCTCGACCCAAACACGCTGAGATTTTATATTTTCTTATTCAACAAACCTGCGGCTGCTTTCCTTTCAGAGGTTGGTGAGCGTTGAGACTAAATCCAGATGAGCAGTGAAAGTTAAAAGCACTTTTCTACATTAACTGTCTGAACACGTTTCTTTGACCTGATGTAGAAGTTTAGCCTGATGTAAACTTCACGTAAACCTGCAGTCGCATGTAGCTGGAGACAATTCTCTTTATATATTCGTGTGTTATTAGTATCTCTGTGTGTGTTTTAAATGCAGAGTTGATTCATCAATGAGGCCTCAGCATTGAGCAGATCTGGAGTCAGTGCCTGCTCCTGAGCACATGGAATATAACGTGACACTGATTAAACCTCTGCAGTTCATCACATGAAATAACCTTGAAGCTGTGTTATACTCGCTGCTCCGGGATCAGTTCTTATTCAGTTTGTAGAACTTAGCACAACCGGCCTCTTATCTTCTGATTGTGTCTGCACTCGTGATGGGAAACGTTTAAATAGTCCATCACTCAGGTGGAGGGAGGGGGGGTGAACATCCACACTGTGGATTCCCTGTGATTGCTTCTGTAAACAGCTCCTTCATCAGACCCCTGAATGGCTCAGATGTTCTGCTGATTCACTGGACCTGGATCAGCTCCTGCATCATTGCCTGTAAGGGGGGAGGGGGAGAGAGAGAGAGGTGGAGGAAGAGATGTGAAGCACAGGTGCTGAGTGGGTCTGGAAAGACACACACACAAACACACACACACACAGACACACACACACACACACAGAGCAGCTGAGGAAGAGGAGAATCCACTCAGGAGGTTGTGTGATGAAGAGTTAGATCCAACCAGAGAGAGATGTGTTTGGTGAAGTGCAGAAAGGTTTGATTCACAGAAGACGGTGGAGTTGGAGGTTTTCTGACCCAGATGCAGGATTCAGTTATTTCCACACAATCAGATGTTTTTTATACATAAGGTGTTTTTCTTTTCTTTTATTCTGACTCTCGATCTTTGCTGCGAGTCAGCGCTCCGGTTTTCATCTTCTGCTTCGCTGCAGCATGTTTTACAATCAGACGTCTGCACTGCTTCACTTGTGCAAACAGATAGATTCAGATTCCATGCACACACACACACACACACACACACACACACACACACACACACACACACACACACACACACACACACACACACACTGATAACAAATCCTCTCTTTAGTCTCTGTGAGAATGAGACGCAGACAAAAGGCAGAAGTGAACGATCCTGAGACACATGATTGAACGACACTGAGTCTGTGTTCGTTTCCCTTTAAATGAGACAGAAGCAAAGATCGTCTCCAACACGAACCAGAACAACAAGCTTGTTGATTCACTTCATTACCACTGGATGTGTGTGTGTGTGTGTGTGTGTGTGTGTGTGTGTGTGTGTGCTTCTAATTACATTAACAATATTTTAGGAAATCCTGCGATATCTCTGCTTTTAAATGAGTTTTCTTTGGTTTTTATATGTGACCTAAATATGTTAAATATATCTATATAATATATTAAATATGTTAGCACTTTGTACTAAGATCTGAGTGACGAACATGAAATAGAGCAGACAGCTCTCTAACCACCGCTTTTATTTTGAAACAGGATCACAGAGGGACTTTAACTTTGACACGTGAGTCACTGTGGATCTGATGGTTTGATCTCAGCTGACCTCCTCCTTCGTCACCATCACTATGGACAGAGGTCACCTGACCGTACAACCCAATGTGGGTCCTGATGAGCAGCCGACGCTGCTCATCAGGAGGAAACTCACAGGTCAGAGTGACTGGAATCAGCTTCTCGTGCTTCTCTGCTGGGATTTCAGTCGAGGAGTCCGTCTCTCCACACGGGAATCTGCACTCGATGGCCGTCAGTGACGACTCAGCTGTGAGAGGCTAATACGAACCAAGGGTTAACAGGTGACATGCAACCTGACAGGAGGGGGGGACTAAGACCAAATGTTTTCTGGATGTCTTTCAAAAAAGCTTAATTTACCTTTATTGTTCAGATCATTTCTACATGTGCTTTGATAAATATCCTCACAGCTGCTTGGTTTTCTGAACAGAAAGTAAATCAGATAAAGAAGAACTTTATAAACCTGTTTCATCAGCTCCACAGAGGTTGTGTTGTCTCAGAGTCAATGAAACCTGGAGGGAACATGGGCCAAGGAAGAATTTAAGTTCTGTATTTGTGTATTAAGTTCTGTATTTATTATGTATTAAGTTCTGTATTTGTGTATTAAGTCCTGTATTTGTGTATTAAGTTCTGTATTTGTGTATTAAGTTCTGTATTTGTGTATTAAGTTCTGTATTTGTGTATTAAGTTCTGTATTTGTATAAGTCTGTTTGTGTATAAGTTTTTGTGATGTTGTGTAAAGTTCTGTATTTGTGTATTAAGTTCTGTATTTTGTATTAAGTTCTTTTATTATGTATTAAGTTCTGTATTTGTGTATTAAGTTCTGTATTTGTGTATAAAGTTCTGTATTTGTGTATTAAGTTCTGTATTTGTGTATTAAGTTCTGTATTTGTGTATAAAGTTTGAAGTTTGTTGTTTATTATAAGTTCTGTATTTGTGTATTAAGTTCTGTATTTGTGTATTAAGTTCTGTATTTGTGTATTAAGTTCTGTATTTGTGTATTAAGTTCTGTATTTGTGTATTAAGTTCTGTATTTGTGTATTAAGTTCTGTATTTGTGTATTAAGTTCTGTATTTGTGTATTAAGTTCTGTATTTGTGTATAAAGTTCTGTATTTGTGTATAAAGTCCTGTATTTGTGTATTAAGTTCTGTATTTGTGTATAAAGTTCTGTATTTGTGTATTAAGTTCTGTATTTGTGTATTAAGTTCTGTATTTATGTTTAAGTTCTGTATTTGTGTATTTATTATGTATTAAGTTCTGTATTTGTGTATAAAGTTCTGTATTTGTGTATAAAGTTCTGTATTTGTGTATTAAGTTCTGTATTTGTGTATTAAGTCCTGTATTCACGCTGGGGACGTGTCCAGATGTCGCTGCCTCTCAACAACTGGATGATTCAACTCAACACAACTAAGCAGTGATATTGTGTGGAAGCTGCTGGCTCCATCTAGTGGACACATCATACAACTCCATCCTCCGATGCGTATAGTTCCTGCGCTGATCAGGTTTCCACGTCACTGATTGAGAAAAGATTTAGAAACTAAATCCAAGCAAATGCAAATAACAGAATTAAAAATGCAACAAAATATATTAATTCATATTGATATAAAAATGTGAATAATTACTTAAATACATGTTTAAAGATGTTTCTGTCGTTTCAGCTCGTTCTTCTCTCTGATGTTTGTTCGTGTTTCAGATCAGTTTCGATTCAATCAGTTATCTGATGATGTAAAAACACACGTCATGATTGACAGCTGAGACTGACTCAGGATTGGTCGTGAGCGTGTCTGGGCGGGGCCTCGCTACTAAGGCTCCACCCCACGATCACTGCTGCACAGACTCTGACTGCAAATGACGTCATCACCACAAGGTGGCAGCGTTCTTATCGAGATATTTTAGCTTCGTTTTTGTTCAGCGGGAGAAAGTGGAGACGCGTCGTCCATCTTTGTTTGGCTCCAGCTTCTGAGAATAAAACGACAGTGAACTTTGCCTCGTGAACATTTTGTCTTGTCTTCTAATCCTCACAGATCCGAACACACACACACACACACACACACACACACACACACACACACACACACACACACACACACACACACTGAACTGTGAGTGTGAGCTGATCCTCTCAGGTTATTTTGGGGATCAGCTGTTGGTCCCGTCAGCAGGACCCTCCTCCTCCTCCTCCTCCTCCTCCTCCTCCTCCTCCTCTTCAGTCCTCAGTCTGTCCCCTCTTCACCTCCTTTACTCCTCTCTTCGTGGTAAGACTTCAGTTAATCTCTTATTTCACTTCAATGTTTCTTCATGTTTGTATTTTCCTTGTTTGTGCAACTTTCCCTTCGTCCTTTTCTTCAGCTAATTTCCCCGACTGGACTTTTTGTTTGAACTTCGTAGTTTTCAGAACAGACAATATATTTTTACCACTGTTTTATTTGCTTGTTTATTATATTAACGTCCTAAAGCTCAGTGTGAAGAAGATGGAGGGTTTCCATCATGGCCGCCATGTTAGTTACTTCGTCACCGTCGTGTCTGAAAATGTTTCTGTTCAACGACTTCGGACGCGTTGGAACCGGGGAAATGAAAAGTCTTTTGTGTTCATGTTTTTGTGTGTGAGAGTATTTTCTTGTCAGGATTCAGTCGTAGGTGAATCTCTGTCGTTGACGTCGCTCTGGCTTCAGTTTGCCACATGCGTCATGTTGTGGGTCTGTTGGGTCAAACATGAATCGTGACTTTGGAACAGTTCAGTTTTTTCTTGGTTCGTTGAGTCTGGTTTCGATATCTCAGCTCATTCTGACGATATGTTGTTTCTGGTAATTTATAAATGTGTGTGAGGAAAACACGTCGACAGTTAATCTTCATGAATTCATCAGATTCATGTTCGTGGGTTTTTATGTGATTGTGATTCATTTGAATTCTGTTGCTGTGACTCAGTTATTTGAATGATATAAAAATATCACAATCAGATTTTTATATTGATGTCGTCAACAGATTGAAATTCCAGGGGTGGAGGGGGGGGGGCAAGGATGTGATTGGTTGCACAACTTAGTTGGTGACAAGTGGTGACAAAGTTCCATCAAGTTCCATCAACACAAACTCAAAGTCAGGTTGTGTTTGTGTGTGTGTGTGTGTGTGTGTGTGTGTGTGGGGGAGAGAGAGAGAGAGAGAGTGTGTGTGTGTGTGTGTGTGTGGGTGTGTGTGTGTGTGTGTGAGAGAGAGAAGAGAGAGAGAGGTGTGTGTGTGTGTAAGAGATGGTGTGTGTCTGTGACAGGCAGTTCTACCATATTTGGATGCTCTCAGAATAGATGAGACCACAACAGGTGTGTGTGTGTGTGTGTGTGTGTGTGTGTGTGTGTGTGTGTGTGTGTGTGTGTGTGTGTGTGTGTGTGTGTGTGTTTGTGTTTATTTTTAACTCAGCAGATACAATAACAGGCGTCACTGAGGATTATCAGCCTCTGGACTCAGATTCTTTGTGTCTCTGTTATTTCCAGAACTCTGAGGATGGAGACGAAAGCAGTGAAGGTTGTGGTGACGGCTCAGCCGGACGGGGCGTCCTCCCCCCTGGACGAGGACACATCTGGACCTGACCTCTGTGACCCCATGCAGGAGTTCAGCCGGCGTCTGGAGGCCATCATCAGCTCGTACGGCGCCGCGGCCTCCAGCCTCCCGGACAAACAGGTGGGTCACGTGACACAGGCCGAACTTTATGAGCTGCTCCTGAAGTACTTGAAGTGTCAGACAGATGAGAGGTTAAAGAGCAGAGCACTCTATGATCTTTAGTCTGAGTCCTGTGATACGCCCCCTACTGGAACCCTCCAGTAATACACAGAGTCCCTACATGAACATGTGGTAAACACAGCACTGTAATATACAAACATAAAGTTTCTGTATCGTCTTGAATGCATCAGAGTTCAACGGACACAGAGACCGAGAAGACGAAGGAGGGGACAAAAGAGGACGTCACAGTTACCATGGAGACCGGTAAGACTTAAAAACTAAATAATAACAATAATAATATTCATATTAAATCTTGCACATAGAAATAAATGATTGATTGAGACGAAACTGACATTGAAACTGTCTCTGTCTCTGTCTCTCTGTCTCTCTGTCTCTCTGTCTCTGTCTCTGTCTCTCTGTCTCTGTCTCTGTCTCTCTGTCTCTCTGTCTCCAGACATCTCTCTGATCATGCAGAGTCTGAGCAAGTCATCTTCCTCGGAGGAGAAACTTGGAGATCTGGTCAGAAAATATGCTGAACTGGTGAGACACACACACACACACACACACACACACACACACACACACACACACACACACACACACACCCTCTGAGATTGTGTTGTCTATAGCCATAGCCATAAAACAGCAAAAACAAGTGTTTGTGTGTATGTTTGTGTGTGTGTGTGTGTGTGTGTGTGTGTGTGTGTGTGTGTGTGTGTGTGTGTGTGTGTGTGTGTGTGCAGGCGACCCTGCGGCGCTGCGATGAGAGGAAGTTGTGTGTCCTGCAGCAGAAGATGTGGACCGTGCAGGAGGAGCGGAAGCAGCTTCAGGCCGAGCGTCGCAGCAGCGTCGCAGCTCGCAGCAAACTGGAGACTCTGTGCAGGGACCTGCAGTCGCACTACACAACACTGAGGGTGTGTATCTGGGTCCAGGAGAAGTTCTGACCAATGACAGCTGCAGCTAAGAAGTAAAAGAATAAAAGCTCTTCTCTTCCCCCTCCAGGAGGAGACGCTGCAGCGCTGCAGGGAGGACGAGGAGAAGCGGAGCGAGATCACCTGCCACTTCCAGAAGATGCTGAAGGAAATCCAGACTCAGATCGAGCAGCACAGCGCCAGGAACGACAAGCTGTGCCACGAAAACGCCAACCTGACGGACAAGCTGGAGAGCCTCATGAACCAGTGCGACCGGAGGGAGGAGGTGAGCTCGGAGGTCAAAGGTCACACACTAGGTTCATGTTGGGAGCACGTGGAGAAAATCCATCAATGATCAACACTCAATAAAGTCAATTAATTAGCAGCAAAGTGAATATATGTGCATGAAAGAAATGTAAAGTTTGACTTCAGGGGAACATGGTGAGTATTTTGTGAACAGCTTGACTTTGGTCTCGTGCAGAGTTTAGAGAAGATCGACCGTCACCGCGAGCTGCAGCACAAACTGACCGACGCCAAACTGCAGGAGGCCAACGCTCTGCTGACTCAGGCCGAGGAGAAGCACAAGAGAGAGAAGGAATACGTGAGTCAGACGACACTGAGCTTTATGTCTTTACACATCAGGAGAACGTTAAATCAAACATCCACACCAGAAGACCTTTCTTTGTTCTTCTGATTCAGTGACTGACCTGTTGAAATCCAGGAACGTTGTTACACGTCACATATCATTTACATTGATTATTATCATTAAGCCTCATAATGATTAATGTGAGTCAACATTTACATGTTCTGCATTGAATAATTAGTCCCCCTGTGTGGCGGCAGGGGGCGCTGTTGCTCAGTAAGAGTTCCACAGTGTTGTCACGGTAGAAGCATGCTGTTATTTGCCTCTCACTGTTTCCGCTCAGATTGACTCTGTATTGTCTCTGTCACTGTAGTTGCTTAGGGAGGCTATTGACAAAACAAAGAAATGCTTCGCTATGAAGGAGCAGGAGCTGGCCATGAAGAAGAAGGTAAATGTCTGTTCTCTGTTCTCTTCAGTTACTGGTTCAGGCTGCTGAGTGGAAACTGCAGACTAAGACACTCAGAGAGCAGTCGACTGTGATGCAGGCACAGGTGAATATTCACAGAGCAACATACGACCACCAGGGTGAGAGCAGGGAGACAGGGCGAGAGCAGGGAGACAGGGACGAGAGCAGGGAGACAGGACGAGAGCAGGGAGACAGGACGAGAGCAGGGAGACAGGGTGAGAGCAGGGAGACAGGACGAGAGCAGGGAGACAGGGTGAGAGCAGGGAGACAGGGTGAGAGCAGGAAGACAGGACGAGAGCAGTCGACTGTGATGCAGGCACAGGTGAATATTCACAGAGCAACATACGACCACCAGGGTGAACGAGTGCATTATAATATAATATCATCTTATTAATGTAATATAATATTATTAATATTATATCATATTATGAATAGAATAGAATAGAATCAGCAGAAAGTAGCATCACATGGTCACAAACTTTTTGTCCTCATCTGGATTTAAAGAAGTTTTCAGATCTATTTCAGTTGTAATGAGACGTTGAGATGAACCTCGACTTCCTGTTGAACCTCGACTTCCTGTTGAGCCTCGACTTCCTGTTGAGCCTCGACTTCCTGTTGAGCCTCGACTTCCTGTTGAGCCTCGACTTCCTGTTGAACCTCGACCTCCTGTTGAGCCTCGACCTCCTGTTGAGCCTCGACTTCCTGTTGAGCCTCGACTTCCTGTTGAACCTCGACTTCCTGTTGAGCCTCTCACTCCTGTTGAGCCTCGACTTCCTGTTGAGCCTCGACTTCCTGTTGAACCTCGACTTCCTGTTGAACCTCGACTTCCTGTTGAGCCTCGACTTCCTGTTGAACCTCGACTTCCTGTCGAGCCTCGACTTCCTGTTGAACGTGGATGATTCGATCACCTGGACGTTTGCTCATCATCCAACATGCGACTCTTATTCTTGAAATGATCCCGTGATGTCCTTTAGAGATAAGACAAGAATAGTGATAATAACAATGTGTGAAATCTATTCACTAGGAATAAGAGACAGGATCAGTTTTATTGTTGGAGATGATTTTGATTTAACATTTTATTGACGACTTGTAAATCTCTTCATGTTCTGGCCCCAGATGATCTCTGATCTATAACTTCACTCTGAGGTCACATCCTGAATCTGGGCTGAACACTAGGGGGCGATAGGCTCTGGAAAGAATCACCTGATTTTGTATTTGACTGTATTCATGTGTCAGCTCTTCATTCACAGAGACATGATGTGATTCTGATTGTCTCGTGTGGTTTACAGCTGACCCTCTACGGCGAGAAGTTTGACGAGTTCCAGGCGACTTTGGCCAAAAGCAACGAAATCTACATGCGCTTCAAGAAGGAGATGGACAATGTAGGTGCAGATGATTCACACCAGTCTGTGTTCCTCGTCCCGACAGGACATTCGTCTGACTCTGTTCTGTGAACTCTTCGTCCTGTAGATGTCAGACAAGATGAAGACTATGGAGAAAGAGTCGAACGTGTGGAAGACGAGGTTTGAGAACTGCAACAAGGCTCTGACGGACATGATCCAAGAGGTGATTCACGTTTTCTCATCAGCTCTTTACCTTTTAATCTCTGAACTTGTGACTCAGCTGAAAACTAAGGAGACAAATATCAAATCTTGAATCAATGATATATAGTTTTTGCAGATTAAAAAAGTTTGAGGAGAAAATCAACTTTGATATTTCAGAAGAGAGACAATAGTTTTAAAGCAGAAACAGAATAAATCCCTTTTCTGATCTTGTTCTCACCACATCTCACTCTCTTCTCTTCTCCGACCCCCCCGTGCTCCAGAGAACAGAGAAGGCCAGAGAGTACGACCAGTTCGTGGTGACGATCCACAAGCTGGAGCGACTGTGTCGGGTTCTCCAGGAGGAGAGGACAGTGCTCTATGACAAAATCAAAGGCATCCGCCAGTCCAACTCCCAGCTGCCGGCGAAGCTGTTCGACAGCCTCTCGGAGGCCGCGGACAAACCCGTCCTCCTGACTCCTGTGGAGCTGCAGGAGGACGACCCGGTGCTCACAGAGGACATGGCTCGTCTCAGGCAGGAGCAGGCCAAGCTGCAGGAGTTCGCCGACTCCCTGTTCGCCGCACCTGCCGACGTCGACCAGGACGCTGTAGATACTGACCTCAATGAAGACGAGGTCGCTTCTGCGTTTGCCAATTTCAAAACCAAACCTCAGGTCCAACAGGAGCCGGTTTCAGAAGCCGAGCAGGAGGTGGAAGCTGATGTTTCTCTGCAGGATAAAGTGGAGACGGTTCAAAAGCCAGATGTGTCCACAGCTGGAGAAGTGGAGGTGAAACCAGAGGAGGAGCATCTTTCTGCACAGGAACCAGCAGCAGCGGTTCCTGAGAAGGTTGAGAATCATCCTGCGACAGAACCAAAGGCTGAAATGTTGAAGACGCCCGCTGAGGTCCGAGCTGACGAACCTGTGCAGGCGACGACCTCCGGGTCTCCGTCTGAAAACACGACCGCCGCCTCCAACGCAGACTCCTCCAAGAAACAGGCCCCGAAGAAGAAGAAGAAGAGGAGCGGCAAGAACAACAGCTAGAGCTCCAACCACCAGAGGGTGTGTGTGTGTGTGTGTGTGAACTGAAATCATCTTTGCACCTTTTGCTAAAAGTTGAAATCTCTTTAGACTGCTGCAGTTGAAGAGTTTCACCAGATCAGACGAATCATCTGTGTTTTACAGTTCAAATAAAGATTTGGATTCAAGCTGTGGAGCGTAAACACCAGTGATCAGTCGAAGTTTGTTTCTGTGTTAATCATAAAGTCTTTTGTTCCAGAGACTCTAATATATCATTTCTGACATTTGTCCCCTGATTTATTTTATTTATCTTTATTCATAAGTTTGAATGTTTACATCCAAATTATTTAAGATGTGTGTTGAGCAGATTTAAAGCAACACAACGTAACTGTCCAGTGGGTGGCGCTGTCTCACTCCTTTCTGATATTATATTGTCAGTGCATTTCCACCTCACAGCCTCTAGATGGAGACAACTCTTCCTGTTGCAAATACTGTACTTTAAATATCAGTAAAATATATTTATATTAAAAATAGAATTATTGTAATAAACCTTTCCCATGAAAATAGACACATTTGATAATAAAGAGATTTTTTTTCATGTAATAAGAATTTGACCTTGATCAGAAAATGATCAAAAACTAAATCTAATGTAAATTAAAATAAAATAACACAACTTAAATGAAAAGTAAGAAAAGGACAAAAGAAACATAATTAATAGCAAAGAACAATTTGTAAAAAGAACAGACTTTCTCAATAACGTAAGAAAATAAATGTAAAGTTTTGTTCCCGTCTCCACGTGAGAAACGTTCACTCACTGGTGAGTTTTTATATTTTCAGTCTGATCCACAGGAACAATCTTTATTTCATGAGCAGGGTCAGAGGTGACAAACCTTTATTCCCTCCTCCATCACGCAGGAGATTTCAAAACCAAGCGATTCTCGTTTCCAAGGAAAAGAAAAGATCAGTACGACGGAGAAACAACGGAAAGAGGACGGAAGAGAAGGATTTTTAAAGTTTCAGATAAAACTAATAGTGTTTTCATTTGAAGTGTTTCAACCTCGTGACACAAGATAAGAGTCAGAAAACATCTCGTCCTCAGAGTTCAGTTCAGATGAGACACACACACACACACACACACACACACTCTGGATAAAGATGGACGACATGTCGGCTCCTGAAAGTGAAGCCGAATGGCTAATCGGCTCAGACTCCTTTATTAGGATTCTGTTTCTCTGCCGATGTGCTGCGGCTACGAGCTTCTCTCTTCTCAC
This sequence comes from Hippoglossus stenolepis, assembly GCF_022539355.2. Lineage (NCBI taxonomy): Eukaryota > Metazoa > Chordata > Actinopteri > Pleuronectiformes > Pleuronectidae > Hippoglossus > Hippoglossus stenolepis. Next base: position 20,618,989 of record NC_061502.1, on the reverse strand, counting down.
TTTTCACCTCCTGGTGTTTCGTGTGTCGAGCAGCTCACAGGCGTCGTCTTTAGAAACGAACTCAGGGTCTTTTTACTGCTGCTCCACTTTAATCATGTCTGAAGTTTCTCTGCGTCGTGTTGACTCCGCGTGTTTTAAACCTTCCAGCTCTTTATTCTGTGAAACGCAGCCTCTCAACATCGGTTCCTCTGAAAGTGACACGAACAAATGAAAAACCAACACGTTTCCTTTCCCTGTCCTGATTCAGCTCCAGGTAAATGTGAGTTTCACTACTTCCACACTCTCCACTCAGAGCTGAACTGTCCTATTTCCAGGGCTTATTCACACGCGTCCTATCAACGAGCTGGAGCCGTCTCCGCCCATCAGGACTCTGAGCTGTGCTGACTAACCACAGAGGAAAGAGGCCGGACCCTTTAACAAGATCTTCATCACTTGGATTCTTCTCCCTGTTGCACAAACAGCAGTTGGAAATAATGAATCAGAGGTTATGAATGGACAAAATCAAAGAAATGATTTAAATGTTTATGTCAAATTCTGACGTCAGGAATCAAACAGGAGCAAATTAAAATCCTGAAAATCTCAACAGAACAACCTGCGATGGAAACGTCTCAGTTTAACTCAGAGAAACATATAAATACAATAATCTATCGCTGTCCTCAGGCCTCCCCCCCCCCCGTCTGTCACTACTGATGGACACATCATCATCATCACCATGGAAACGCCTTTATAAAAACACACACACACACACAAAGCACAATAGATATTCCAGTGCACAGATTTCTTTATAAAACATTTTCAATTTACTTTGCATTGAACATGCAAATTGAAGAGCAGATGTTTTTTTGCCTTCAGCCGTCAGACAGATTTCTTTTATTTTCAGGAACAACACGGACTCACAACACAGGCGACAATAAGTTCACGTGCAAATAAAATAAGACAGAAAAAATACACATCATCGTCAAAATAAATCCAACCTGGGAACCCTTGTTTCTCAGCACAGCTCTGTGACCTGCTCTCCATGTTCGTATGTTACACGGATCGTTCGTCTTCATGTTTAAAACGTGACCTGATCTCTCGTTTACGCTCCAACGTGTTTTATCTCAGTGACAAATAAAACTGGATCTGAATTCAGAAGTTAAAGGTTGTAATAGTTTGTGTTTTCCCCTCATGGAAGCGTCACCTCCGTCAAACATCTCATATCGACGTCGAACACGGCGACGGCCACTGACTCATTATCGCCCACAAACACATCTGGAACACGCTCCAGCAGAGACATTTCAAGTGTTGGTTTCTACAGCAGAGTCGTCACGCTGCTCGCTGCAGCTCGGGGCCACGTCGCATCTCGTGTAGCGTTAAATGAAGTTTGGGGACTGTGAGAAGAGAAATCGATTTCAGTCCATATCAGCTTCTCTCAGTCCACAGGACGCCTGCAGCTTTGTGACAGAGACCATTTGAAGGAGAGGTGAAGATGAACGTTTCCTGTGTGGAAGCTGTGGACACGACAACACAACACGGATCCACCAGAGAGTCACAGCAAGTACACAACACACGTTTACCTCTTTACGCCCAAATGAGCAGGTATACGTGTTTTTTAAATGTGGGTAAAACCATTAAAGAACAAACGAGGGAGTTTTCCTTTCTGGCTTCATGTTCACCTGAGCGTCACGTTTCCACCGTGTGTCACGTGACCCGGCAGTGACGGATGGTTGAGTCCATCACATGACCGATAAGAGACAGATGTTACTGAGTGAAATCTGTCGTCACAGACACAACGAAGCGCCGGTCACACGTTAACTCTATTCTTTGAATTCTTCTTATTTAAATATGTCTTTTAATTTTCATTGGTCCAGACTTCTCGTGCAGATGTTGTAGCCGCCCCTGCAGATGTGCACAGATATTTCTGGATGTTTTCTACGTTAAATTCTCAGCAGGTTTCATTTCTGCTAAAAATAATATTCTGCACTTTTTTAAAAGGACATTTTCACGTGGAGCCGTGGTGTTGAGGTCCCGCCCACACACACACACGTGACCAATCAGAAGTCAGTCTCAGTTGTCAATCATGACGTTTTATATCATATTTCATCTTCAGATGAAACGTCCCAAACTAACGTTAATCTGAACTCTAATGTCGAATTCATCGGAACAGACGTAATCATTGAACATGTGTCCACGTGTCGACGCCCACACGTGGAGCAGACTCGACTGCAGCCGGACGTGAAAACGTAATTCTTTCAGACTCCCCCGCCCACACACTCGTCCCCTGCAGACGCTGATGTTGATTTGCCTGAATGAGCACCCCCCTTTAGGCCAGATTTAACCGGGCACATTTCGAGGGGGTTCCTGGTTTTTGAACTTTTGACAGAGTCACGACTCTTCAGCTTCTCGTCCTCGTGCTAAACTTCCTGAGTCGGTTTCTCTCATAACAGATTTCCAGAAACTTCAGTTTCGTCCCACCACAGTTTCCTGTTTCACTGACGACGAATCACACGTCGCTGAAGAAAACGTTTGACATTGTCAGATTAATATTAACATGACTTCATTCATGACTTCTTTACGTGATGTTACCAGATGGAACCAAAGCTGGTGACATGTGACTTTCTCCTTCATAAGGTTTTATTCCGTTTTATCTCCAGAAGCATTAAACACAAACCTGCTTCCAAAAGAATGAACTAAGAGAAATGAGGAGAATCCTGGAGCACGAGCACGACGTGGATTTATGGTGCTGAAGTAGAAACAACACAAATCTGTCGCATTGACGCCATCTTTGATTCACCCTGATTAGGGGATTTGCAGCATCTCTATTGCCCCCTGGTGACTGGCTGCAGTAGAGATCCTATACCCTGCCCCCTCCATGTTATCCTGTTCAAGTGTTTCTAATCAGTTTGGTTTTAATTAGTTATTTAATAAAAACAGGCTGAGACGTCATGATTGACAGCTGAGCCTGACTATGGATGATGTCACAAGCACAAAATGGCGGCGCCCGTATCCGATATATATTGTTGTTTCATTTCTGAGTGTGAGAAAGTGGCTCCGCTGAACGGCTGAACGTCAAACACCTGTAAACCGACAGACCTGCAGCGGCCGACAGACACAAACAATCACACTCATGCAAACACGGCCCAGGTTTTCTGTTCTTCGTGGGACAGGGTTTAACAAGCGACTGAACCCGACCTGAACCACGTGAACATTTTCATTCACAGCCAATCAGAAACAAGAATTCTCCAGGTTTGAATCAAACGAACAGAACGTTCAGGCGTCGCTGTTTGGTTTGCTAATCCCTGAATGGATGTGATATTTCACTTTGCACAAGATGCACTCGTTTTGTTTGGCTAGCCGTCTTAATCGGCCGGGATGCGAACCAAACCAAATCATGCTACACGGTGGCGAGCTCGTTCCCCCGCCGCACGCCACCGAGCTGAAGGAGACAGGAAGCAGAATTTATCTCTGACAGGCAGCTTCTCCCGGAACTCTTCATCCACTTCTCCACCTCTTTTCGCTCTCATCATAAACTACGTCTGTTTGCTGCTCCCAACGAAGCCGGGAGCCAGTATCTGCGCTCAAAGCTCCGTGTGATGACGCTGAACTTTAAGCACAAAAACATTGGCTTTCACTGAGGTAATTTAATTTAATGCTGATAAAAGAGGTTGGGTTTATTGTCGTTTGTATTCTGCCCTCCTCCTTTTCTTCTCCTCTGGTTTCTTTTTCTTTATTTTAATTCTCCACGTCTTCCCCAGTTGTCCTCTCCAGAGTGAGTCCAGGTCTCTGTCCGGCTCTTACGGACTCTGCTGCTCCATGTTATCAATCAAAGGTTCTTTCTTCATGAACTGCAGATTTCTGATGGACCTCCACACCCCGACGTAGCTGTCACTGAGCGACTGACCAGGGGCGGAGCTCTCCTTGTGGAGGTGCTCCCTCTGCATCTCCACCACCTCCTTTTCTGTCATGACATGAGGATTCACGCCTGCATCCCCGTCTCCTCCACCGCCGTCTCCTGTCCACACCTGTCCGTTAACCAAACCGGCCGGCGCCGACTCCTCCTTCCTGTCGCTGGTCAACACTCCATCTAACTGTGGTTGTTCTACATCAGGTCCGTTGCCAGTGGCGGGCCCGTCACCGTTCAGTGGCGGCTTCTCTTGGTAAGGCTCCCCAGGCAGTGCCTCATCCTTCCCCGCCACTTCCAGATCCTCATACAAGCTCTTCTTCCTCGTCTCAAAGTATTTGACCACGCAGTAGGTGATGGAGCCGACGGTGTTCACCGCAACTCCCCCTATGAACAGCCGGGTCGGTGAAACGTCGCTGAACGCCAGCATGCCCACGGTGATGGTGGCGATGCTCTTGACCACACCAACGAAACTGGTGGTCACGGCAGAGTTGATGTACGTGCAATGCAGCGTGGTGAAGTTCATGGCACAGCCGATGAAGACGCAGAAGGTGAAAATGGTGGTGATGTGCGGGTCCTTCCAGCCCTCGTACGACCACATGCTGATGACGTCCATGGAGATGAAGGAACACACCAGCAGCACCTGAGAGAGACCAAGAGGAGAAGTTAGAGAGAAAAGCAGAAACACAACTGAAGAACAGGGTGAGCGGAGGTGGAGAAGGAATCAAGAAGAGAAAGGGGGGGGCAGTAGGTGGTGGTAGAGACCGGGTGCTGAAGTCGGTTCTTTGATGGTCAGATGCCACGACTCAGTCCTGGTGGAATGCTCGCTGCAGCATTTGTGATGTGAAATGCAACGTGGTTAAATATCATCGGCTAACTGTAGCATGTTAGCATGTCTGCAGCCAGCCCCCCCGCAGCTGTACCCTTCAGCACCATCTTCACGGGAATAATTTGCCGGTTGGATTTGTTTAAGTTGTTGTTGGAGACTTTTCTAGCATCAGCCAACTCTCAGCCAGTGGTTGCATCCAAAGTTCTAAAACTATTTCTCATTCTAACACAGTTTGTGGGATTATTTCTTACGTCTGAAACTTTAGTATAAAACCAACCGTCCCACAACAGAGAATGTGAGTGTTACACCTGCAGAGTAAAGTACCAAAATAAAGGTACCATGAAGTACCGGTACAGTGTTGGTTCAAACGGGAACGAGCTGAACGTCGTTAACCAACAAAAGAAAGAAGACAGAAAGTAAACATGGATGGAAATGGTGTCGGATTTAAAAGTCGACTCACAGAAATGTTTTTGAAGAAGAAAATGAATTCTACACGTTTGTTAAAGCTCCAGGACACAATGTGCTTTGTGTTGACAAGAAAACTCTACAGGGCAACTTTTAAAGTACTGAAGAGAGAAGAGTCCAAAACAGACGTGAGCGGAGGAGGAGACGGAGGAAACAGCAAAAAGGATAAAGAGAGAGAGAAAGAAAAGGACGAGAGGTCGAGAGACAATGAAAAGGAACAAAGAGAAAAGGAGGAAGGACAGAAAAGAGAGAACCCGAGGAGAGAGGAGGAGCAGACGATGGCGAGAACAACAGTTCTTACCGGCGTGGCCATGATGGCGATGGCGTACTGCGCAGTGAGCGGGCCGTGCTCGCTGTCCAGGCTGGTTTTCTGGATCAGGACCAGGTAGGAGGCGTGGACGATCACAGCCAACACACCCGTGACGTATCCGAACGGGTCGCCGGTGAGATCGCCAGCACCTGGAGCAGAACCAAGAGGAAGTATATTATTTATGTATTTCTCTGCTTCTGCGTTGGCGACACCCTGTGGCCGAAGGCATTATGTTTTAAGGTCGTCCGTTCGTTCGCCCCATTCGAACACGATAGCTCAAGAACATTTCGAGGGAATATCTTCAAATTTGGTACAAACATTCCGTTGGATTGAAGAATGAATTGATGACATTTTGGTGGTGAAAGGTCAATGTCGCTGTGACCTCACTAAGCATCGTTTCCTAATACTCAGAGATTAACTAATTATATGTGGGTGGTCAAAGGTCAAAGGTCAAGGTCACCGTGGCCTGTTGAAGATGATATCTCAAGTCTTTAGGGAATTTCTTCTTCACATTTTGATCAGTTGTCTCTTGGACTGAAGCTCTGGTTGGTGGAGACAAACAACCACAGGTGATTTGTTGATCCTGAGAAACGCAGGTGGTGTGAAATAAGAAGAATTTAATATTAATACGATTCTCAGAGTTTCTTCTTCTCCATTTCATTTGTTCTCCTGCACTTTAGCAGCGGATCAGTGTTTTCCTCTGTCGCTCTGTCCACACCCTGCTGTTCCACACCTGTCCACCAGGTGCTCTCACATCTGCTCCTGCTGCTGTTCATTGATTCAATTTATTCCAGAAGTTAAAATGATAAATAATTATCAGAACTTTTTGGTTCTTGATTCTCTGATGAAAAAAGTGTTTTTGCCCATTAATTAAACTGATCATACGGATTTTAATATTTCATATTAATACAAATTATCATAAAAATCATCAGTTAATATGAAAATAACAATTTTCAAAGGAGAGTATTTAAAATGAAAGATTTGACCTCCAGCAGTAATGACGCCCCCTTCAGGGCTCCGCTGGACTTCACTGTAAATTAGCATGTTAGCATTTAGCTCGGCCTCAGGTTATTTTTAATCTTTGGTTCTGAGTTGAACTGAAACTCACTTTTATTGTGGAGATGAGCTGAATTTTACATTTTTATTTCTCTCTCTTTTATTCTTTATTTCTTTCCACAACAAAAGTGATGAATCTGAATCCGAACTCTTCTTCTGTCGTCGCCGCGTCTCCATCTCTCTCTTCACATCCGGCTGTTTTATCGACCTTTAACAGTTTTTCAGCTTTTCTTCATTTGTAAAACCGATTCACTGTTAAATTAATTCCTCGATTGTAAAATACTTTCATCTTTTTTCTTGTCCATTACTGTTAATGATGCTGGAGTCATAAAACATACAGATGATTAAGTTCCTGAATCAATCGCCTCTGCAGCGCTCAGAGTTTGTTTGTTCAGCAGGAATCATTACGTGTGAAATGGGAAGAATAGGAAACTAATGAGCAGATTCTTCGTTCTGGATTTAATCTGCTTGATAATCATCTTTATTTTTCACAGGAGAAAAACATATTGTGGATGAAGGGAGTGAAAGAATCCTGTAGTTTTGGAGACATATTCCTTTTCTCTTTGGGGACAGAGGTCGTAGTTAAAGGTTAATAAACACATCAGGAGTCAAAGTTCAGGCCACAAACGTTTCTTCTCTTTTAAACCAAGATCAGAATTAATATTTAACCTTAAATGATCAGAGAGCGTTTATAAAAATGTTGAATAATGTTGTTTTCGCTGTCGAACAAATATTGTCTCACAAGATTTGTCCCCAGCCCCGCCCACATCAAACCGCTGGC
>NC_061502.1:20591668-20606668 GCF_022539355.2 Hippoglossus stenolepis | reverse complement strand
CCTGAGAGGGAATAATTACACGCTTTTTAAAATGTGAAGTGATGAAGTGAGTCTCAGCTTCCCTGAAGGAGCTGCACACACTGATCTTCATCTACACTCACTTATTCTGAAATTAGTCCCAGTTGACATTTGTTCTGCAGTTTAACTGAAGATCCCTGAGATAACGGAGAAGAAGAAACACAGTTGACATGACGTCGTGTGAAAGATGATTTATTCACATTACCTGCAAATCTGACCTGAAACATAACAAACTGTTCCTGATCCAAAGAAACCAGCTGATCAGAGTCACACAGAAACTGAGACTCGTCCCCGTCACATTAAACTGCAGCTGCCTCACAGGCTGTCCTCTTTTATTAGTAAATAGAGAAACCTGTTTTCTGTTGACACACACACACACACACACACACACACACACACACACACACACACACACACACACACACACACACACACACACACACACGGTTCCATATTAAGCATTTCAAATCCTTTTCGTTTCCAGAGTGTTTGTAGTTCCACCCTTTGTGAGGACTGGTTTCCATGGTTTCCATTTTAAACCACTGTAGTGACGACTCACCAGACGTGTGTTAGGGTTAAGTTTTGGATAAAAGTTCTACGATGTTGTACGCTGCCCTCCAGCAGACAGACAGGCGGGGGTGTAGATCTTCACCGTCTCATCCCAGGAACAGTCAACAACCTGCAGACAACACAAGCCACAATGTCAAGAAGCTTTCACACAAACTCTGTAAAACATGTCTCTACATTTCCTGTAGTGAGTGTCTGTGAAGCAGCAGCAGCAGGTTGTTGGGTCCCGACTCTGCTCACCAACAGGAACATGTGGGGAACATCAGGCGAGGGGCGGAGCCTGTAGAGCAGCAGGAGGCCGGACATGACGTATAAACTCTGCTGTGGAAAGATCAGTGTTGTTGTTTACAGCTCATCCACACCGGCGTCGGCCCTCATCACCAGAAGATCTGGAACCTCCTCGTGTTTCCAAGGTGACGTCTTCGTCTTCTACGTGTACGGCTCCTCTTCTTCATCCTGAGATGTTTGTGTTCTTCCAGTTTCACGTCCGTCACGTGTTAGAAACCTCATCAACACGTCCACTCGCTCTCTGGGAAGCTTCCACACATACCAGGGGCCTCACATTGATATCAATTCATTCTCGAGTCCAAGTGAGTGTCTGTAGAACCCTAACCCTGCCAACGTGGAGGAATAAAAGCTACATCTAGATATTCTAGGTGTCGTCTGAATGCTGGAACAGAAGCACCGGGGTCTGGGGCTTTTCTAAGTGAAGTAAAACTCGGTTTCCAGCTGAAATAATGAGGTTCTTTGTGCTGCAGGTGGAGAGATGACAGACGTTCAGTTCTCCGTCTCCTGCAACACTCACATCAAAGTGCTCCGTCTGAACTACCTTCCATTATCAGGTCTGGGACAAATGCATTTACAGAAGCTGGTCGACAGAATAAAACCTGTTTTTCTTCTTCCAGCAGCACAGAACCGACTCTGTCGCTGAAGTTTCCTTTGCATTCGACAGACGTCTGATATTTAGTGTGATTCACGTTCTTCTTTTCATCTCTCAGGACTAATGTTCAGACCAAAGATGCAGATGGACAGTAACAGAAACTAATCTGGTTTTTCACCAGTTAAAAAATGGATTTTAATGAACGGAGACGATTTGAATAAGAACACGGATCAATACAGAATAAGAAAGAATCGGTATGAGCTCACTTTATTTCATGTTTTCTGTGTTTTTTAGAACTTCTTATCCACTTCCGATGTTTCCAGTGTTTTTGTCACTGCAGATTTGAGTTATTTGGACAATTGTCCGAAGAGAACATTCGGTTCATACGCTCCTAAAGTCCTTATCTCAGTTCCAGTGTGTTTGTCTCTAAGTGTCGAGTTTAAGTGTCGCACACAGAGAGACGACAAATTACACCAGGTTTGGTTTGAGCACAAAGATGAAAACATGGTGGAGGTAACAGGGATTAACTGGGAATCTGAGCAGGAGCAAACCAACGAAGGCAAATCAGGCTGAAGACAGGAATTCAAGGTAAATTGATCATAAATCAAGTTCAAAGTATTTTTCTTCTTCCTCTGGAGCTCAAACTCGTCAGCAGCTGATCTGATGACATGAATGAAATACAGCTGCGTCTCCACCTCCACCATTTACTCTATAATCAGGGGGGACGTGTCTATCAGCTGAACGACATGCCTCTGTGCGGACGTGGCTATCATCTGACACACGCCGGCTGAAACAGCGAAACACCGGTTCCACTCGGCTGTATTCGTAGATGCGTGGTCACAGGTGTTAGAGCCTCCTTTGTGTTTGGTGGAGAAGGAGGAGCAGCTGCAGCAGGAGTGAAATCACAAAGACACGATTGATGGTTGGAATCTGAGACGTTAGAATCCGGCTCCTCTCTGCTGCAGGTTTGTCCTGCTGCATTCTGGGCTGCGGGGTCAGCTCAGCCAATCAGAGACGAGCCGTCAGCTCAGTCAGTGGAAACGTATTAACATGTCAGCGGGGGTTGTGCTGTGATTAATTATAATCACTGTGACGGACGGGATGCGTTTCAAATCCTTCAGGGTTTATTTCCACCTGTCATATCTGTTGACTTTGTATCATATAGACATGTTTACTCTCTGTGGAGAAGGCTGAGAGTACACAACGCAGTACACAACGCAGTACCAACGCAGATAGAAGTACCCAACGTAAGTCACAACGCAGTACACAACGACAGTACACAACACAGTACACAACGCAGTACACAACGTAGTACACAACGCAGTACACAACGCAGTACACAACACAGTACACAACGCAGTACACAACGCAGTACACAACGTAGTACACAAAACGTAGTACACAACACTGTACACAACGTAGTACACAAAACGTAGTACACAACGCAGTACACAATGCTGTACACGACGCAGTACACGACGCAATACAACGACATTTCAAACAAAGAGTTGCAGCTCTGATGTTTTAGATGGATACATATTGATTTGTTATATGTAGATAATTCTAACTGTAATTGTGTAACATCGTTTTACATCATGTGTTTGATCTGGACACAAACGCAGCGTCGTCACAGCCCCGCCCCCTGACCATCGGGCTTCCCTTCCCCTCCTGATTGGATCTCTGAGTCCGTGAGTCAACGAGCTTCAGGCCATGAGTAAGCAAAGTGGCTGTGCAGTGAGTCAGCCACTGAGAAGAGGGATGCCCGTCTTTAATTAACTTTAACGGCCGAGGCCACGCGCAGCGGCCAAGACTGCAGCAAAGCACAAAGAGAGAAACGACAAGACGCCTAACGAGGAGGGAGGAGCGGCAGAAAGAGGAGGAACACAAGGAGAAGGCTTCGAGACCAAAGGGAATAGAAAAGACAGAGAAAGTTCAAAGTCTGACGATTGTTCAAATGTCTCCTTAAAAGTCTCTTTCAAACAAAAAGGAGAAACAATAATTAACACATGAATGAGCTCGAGGCAGATATGTACGTCTGCAGCCGTCGTTCACGACAACACGCTCATTATCGCTGTTTGAGTCGTCATGGTAACGTGTGGAGTGGCACTTCCTCAGTAACAGTGTAGAAATGTTCACATGTCCACATGGTCTCAGTGTCCTACAGTTCACACAGAACTGTGTCCCTGAACACACAGCAGCTTCACATCAGGGTCAATGAGCCTGTTCACATCTCGGTTCACTTGGATCCAGTTCGGACAGAGAAGTGGGACCTGAGCCGAGCTCTGGTCCGAACCACCCGGGGTTCTGTTCTAACAGGAGAGAATAAATCCCAATGAACGAGCTGTTACACCAGTTCTGTTCTGCTTCTCAATCCCAGTTTAAATGTGGAAATCTCCATCATTTATCCAAATCCAATGTACATGAGGATACACTCCTGTATTAGAACCAGAGAACAGCACACTCCACCAGATCACTTCATATAGAACTGGACCAGATTCTGTGGTTTTCTACCAAATCACCAACCTACAGACCTGTGAAAGGTTGTCATGCTGCATTCCTGTATGATCCATTACCTCATCCTCTCTGGTCCACACACAGACACACACAGACTCACACAGACTCACACAGACTCACACACTCAAAGCACAGTGTGTGTGTGTGTGGTTTGGCCTGCAGTGCTGTAAAGAGGGTGATCCATCAGGCACATGTGGCTACACTTGAATAAGAACAGACACCACAACAGTGACGGAGAGAGAGAGAGAGTGTGTGTGTGGGTGTGTGTGTGTGAGTGTGTGTGTGTGTGTGTGTGTGTGTGTGTGTGTGTGTGTGTGTGTGTGTGTGTGTGTGTGTGTGTGTGTGTGTGTGTGTGTGTGTGTGTGTGTGTGTGTGTGGGTATGTGTGTGTGTGTGTGTGTGGGAGAAACAAGAAAAGGGCGAGTGGTTAGAGCAGAGGTTATAAGTGTAAGTTAGTGCTGATATCAGGAGGAAATTAAAACAAATGGGGAAAGAAAGGACAGAAATAAAGATGGAGGTAAAAAGATAAAAGCACAACTAAAAGAAAGAGGAGACAAAGTGTCGCAGGAGGAAGAGGAGGAAGAGGAGGAAGAGGAGGAGGGTTTGATATTGAAACTGAAGCTTCACAGTTCCCAGCAGATTACCTGATGTCAGGGTAACTGAACAGGCAGCCATGTTTTATGGAAATGAGGAGAGAGTTCACTGGAAGTTCTCACAACAAAACACTAAGGCAGCAAAATGTTATAAAACCAGTTAGTGCAGCTGGAGACTCACAACACGTGTGGTACCGCAACAAGGAGGAGGAGCCTGTGTGTCCTCTGGCTTCTCATCCACAGTTTACATTGTCATTTAAATCAAGGAATCTTTAAACAATCATTCTGGACAAATGTCTCCTACCGTTCTACTTCCTAAGAGTTAAACACAAACCTCTGTATGACTCCAGCAGCAGAAAACTCATGTTCAGTGCTTCCTGTTTGAGAAGTGGAGAGCTTCCTCTCCACTGCAGTAATGAATCCTGTCCACACACAGCAGGTGGACAGACTGTTTAAATGAGGATCTGTTCATTTGAGAGAAGCTGCTGGACGTCCTGGAGGACACGTGAGAGGATGATGTTAGAGGAATAAGTCAACATCCTCATTCAGTCCTGGAGTTCTGTGACATTTAGGGTGACGACCCAGAACCGTTCTCTTTGGAGACGATTGTTTGAATCTATCTGGAGGTGAGATCCCCTGAGGACATTAGAGTTAGACGTGAAATATGAAACGTGGAGGAAACAGGGGCGAGAGAGAGAGAGAGGGAAACAAGATGGAGAGACTGAAAATAGGAAGGAGATCTGGTCTGTGACGTCAGTGTGTGTGTGTGTGTGTGTGTGTCTGTGTGTGTGTCCTCGTCACAGCTGTGTGTGTCAGTGTGTTATTCTACAGCCTGTTTCCTGTAACGACAAGTCCGATAACAACAGGGCTAACAATACAGCTCATTACTGCTGCTCTCTCACACACACACACACACACACACACAGACACACACACACACACACAGCTTATTATCTGACACCGTTCAACACACCACTGCATTGCGTTGTCTCAGTTCTTGTTCCCTGTGCAATGACAATAAGAAATAATCCAATCTAATCTAAAACACTGTCAGATTGAAAGCGGGAGCTCGGCAGCTCGCCCTCTGTGATTGGCTGCCACAGGCTGTTTACCGTGACGCCACATGGTGACAAAATCAAGTTGCATCCTTAAAAGATCAAAACCAACAACTGCCCTTCCCTTCAGTTGTCCCTGGACAGTCACAGGGTGATGGACCCTAAGGACTGTATTAAATGTTCCTCTTGACCTGAACCTGACAAACGGGAGCAGCTGGTGTGTTGGACAGTCGACTCGTCTCCGACTGTGGAGACTCACAAGGATGTGATCTGTTTATCCTCTTCACTGAAGCACAGCGCAGGGTTTGGAGTGAAAGCATTTTAAAATCTGAACATGAAATCAATAAGTGCTGCTGTCAAACTGAAAAACGACACACTTGAGTAAAGAGGAACAAACCCATCACAGGTTGATCTTCAGAGCGTAATGAACAGAACTGAATCCAGCCGCCGCCTGAAGCTAGAGAGGCTGTTTTGATTCATTGTGATAAGCAGCGTACGAACCACTGGCTGCTAATGGGTTCCAGCATTCACAGGCTCCCCTGTTCAGGTGCTCGATCAGAGGGAAATATCACATCAACATTAAAGTGCCTGAGGCGTCTGAGGGCTGTTTTGAACACAGCTCAACTTCATTGAATCAGTTTAAGATTAAAAAGACTGAAAAGGACCAATGGCCTTGGTTCACAGACGGAAGCTTCAAACACAACTGACGCTGACTCCACCACTGATGTCCGGATACAGACGTCTCAGGAGGAGCATTTAAATCCTGACTTCAAGTTGAACTACGACCTGACAGCGCCCGTCCAAACAAACTGAATGAGGCGCGAGTGGCCTTTTCAATTCACTGCTTCTTTACCCCCCCACACTGGAACATGCAGCCGCCTGACAGCCAAGTGTCAGTGTGACGTCAGTCGCCTCACGAGTCCACAGATCGCTGGTTCAACAGAAACACACACACGGAGAAACCGGACACAGACACAGCGATTACTCCATGGTTAACCACGCACTTGTGTGTGTTACCTGGTTGGGGATGTGCAGGTTGAAGTCTAACCCGCAGACAAACTCTGAGTGATGTTCCACCGTGTCCAGAAGAGGCTGCTCCCTGCTGTGATCCCAGAACCTGCACACACACACAACACACAACTTTACCAAAGATAGAAACTTAGAAAAGTTAAGATCTCAAACACAGAGGAACAGAACAGAAAACGTGACCACATCATCGACTGCAAGTAAAAGGACAGGATGACTGTACGTGTTCGATCTGTTCAGGAGGCAACGCGAGTAAAACCAATGTGTGTTCACATCAAGACGTTTCCAGACATGAAGGAGTATGTGTTTCTCATCTGAAGCAGCAGCAGATTGTCGGCGTCTGTCTTTTGTTTTACCCTGAGCTGAGGTCTGGGACGAGAGGCGTCCATTAGTCATCGCTTTATTCAAGTCAACATTCCTTACAGCTCTACAACAAGTCAGGGTTTTAAAATGTTTGAATCAAGGATACGTTGATATTTTCATCCAGTACAAGAAGCTAAATATCAGCTGACTGACTCTGTGAATGAAAACAAGGTTTAATACAAAGAAGAAGGGATGAAGATAGAGAGAGGGAGGGAGAGATAGGTTCAAAGATATAAAGGAGAAGGGATGAAGAGAATAAGATCCTGAAATATAGAGATGTAGGAGAGAGAGAGAGAGAGAGAGAGAGAGAGGTAAAGAAATAGAGGGACAGTAAAACTCGGCCTCCAGACCTCGGACAGCAGCAGCCAATCAGACTAATTGAAAGACTGTTTCTCTCCCTGCTCTTCACAGAGTGGTGTGTGTGTGTGTGTGTGTGTGTGTGTGTGTGTGTGTGTGTGTGTGTGCCAAAGACCTGACGCAGCAAACACTCCCTCCAGTCTCATCCACTTTGCAAATGTAATTAAATCATTTTCAGAGGGAACACTGCAGCTCCCATTGGGCTCCATTAGGCCAGTATTAGTACACACACACACACACACACACACACACACACACACACACACACACACACACACACACACACACACACACACACACACACACACACACACACACACACACACACTGAGAGATGGGTGTCTGGGGAGGGTCAACCATTGATAGATATTATATATTGAGTGAGTTGTTGGTGTAAATCATTGTTCACACTCACTTTCCTCGTGTGTGTGTGTGTGTGTGTGTGTGTGTGTGTGTGTGTGTGTGTGTGTGTGTGTGTGTGGTACAGTGCTGCAGTGCGGACATATTCACTTCCAGGCCTAATGAGCAGAGCGTGATTTGCGGACTTCGGTGCTGATTTATAACTCAAACTTTCGAAGTTAGGAAAAAATACATTTCAGAAGTAAACGTGTCGACCAATCAGCACGAAGACGCGTCAGAGATGAGACGTCTGACACGATATGAACTTTATTTATTTCCCTGACGAGGTGAAGAAACAGGATTCAGCAGAAGTTTCAGATTTTTCTCTACGTTTGAGCGACTGACGTTGGAGCAGTGATTGACAGGTGTTCTTTAGCCTGTTAGCATGCTAACGAAGGGCTGTCGACGGTTTGTCATTTGTATGATGTTTTTCTTTCAGCGGAACATGATCATCCTCGATTTAAGGAGAGAAAACCTTACTTTTCAATAATTGTGTTCTCGCTGGAGCCTCGCTTTTGTTAAACAATGACAAAACGTACTTTTCTGAGCAGTGGAGCCATCAAAATACTGTAAATATATATATACTGATATACTGTGTATATATATATATATATATATATATATATATCAGTGTAATTTTATGAAATAAGCACAAAGTAAGAGTTTGTGATAAATCAAGCAGAAACGTATGCGCAGGAACACATTCATCACTCAGTCTGGAGAAACGTAATGAAGTGCAGAGTCAATAAAGAAATCTGAACAGAAATGAAAGTGTTTGTTCAGTGCGTTAAGAGGCAGGAGCAATAATCCTGCAGCTGAGAGCCGCTCCTGCTTTGATTGGCTGCGTAAAGAGAGCGATGACTTACTGTCGGCTGACGGGAGTCGGCTTTTCAGACTAATTATCTGAACGAATGCAGCAGACTTTTATTTCTTCTTTGCTTATTTACACCTTGTGGGTCCTGAGCTTCCAGGTTTAAACCCACGTGCAGGTTGAAGGTAGAGAAGAAAGGATCAATGAACCGACTGGTGGAGAGAGCGGCCTGTTATTTGAATGCTTATTAGCTATCGGCTCAAATGAAGCTGATCTTCATCTCATCTCGTGTTGCAGCGGATCTGCTCTACGACATCTGACACCAGGGACCTGTCTGCTCGCCACCACAGAACCTGGGACGCTGCAGATCTCCCCAGCAAGCATTGCTATGTCCTGTTCTTAGTTGGTTTTATTCTTATTTGTTCTTAACTCTGTAAAGTGGCCTTAGAAACCTTGGGAGAAGTTCTATAAATCCAAGATGTTATTGTCCAGGCCTTGTTTTACAACAGCAAATGTATTGGATCAGATCTGTATCAGCAGATATGTGACATTTAAAGAATCTATCAGCAACGATTGTGATCAATGAGACGACAAAGTGCTTCACTGGTTCCCTCTTTTCAACATTTAACCACATTCAAGTAAATCACAACTTTCACTTCTGAAAACGAGCAAAAAAACAAGAAAAGACAAACGATGAATCTAGAAAAGAGGCGACGGATAAATAATGAAATTAGAAAGAAGATAAACTCATGAGATTATTTTGATATAAACTGTGATGAAGTGAAAGATTTTCACTAAAACAAGCGACTCACATGTTTAGAGTGTGTGTGTGTGTGTGTGTGTGTGTGTGTGTGTGTGTGTGTGTGTGTGTGTGTGTGTGTGTCCAGATGACTGTCCCAGTTAGACAAACACTGTGTTATTTGTATAAATTAGTCTGTGATGTCTTTTGTCCGTAGTTTCCATGGGAGGTAATTATTTAGCGTCTATTGTATTTCTATCTGTGGAAGCCTCCATTCACCTGTCAGCTTTGTGTGTGTGTGTGTGTGTGTGTGTGTGTGTGTGTGTGTGTGTGTGTGTGTGTGTGTGTGTGTGTGTGTGTGTGTCACTTTTACTATGAAACTCATTAAGTCACAGAAAGAGAGAAACACAAATGAACAGTAGAGCGTTCAGAAGTGTAAACAAAACCAAAATAAAAAGACAGAAAGAAAGAGCGAACGACATGAAGACGGAAAGAGAGAAAGAGCTGATGTCAGCGAGGACTTTAATTGAAACAGGAAATGAATGTTCCCACAAACAGATGAGCAGAACACGTTACCTCAGACAAACATGACTCTGATTGGCTCTTAAGGTACATGTGGTTAACATGACACGTGCACTGATTCCACAAAACTGAACATAGTTAGTTCAGCATCACACGCTGGTGAATGATGACAATTTATATGATGATAAAAGTCAAAGAAATAACTTTGATCTAAAACATATTGTGACTCCAGGCCACAGTGAGAAAGGTCAACCCCCAGAATCCTCCACTGGAAACCCAGATTCAATACGACGACTGAATAAACAGAAGAGAGCAGAGGGGCGGAGGGCAGGAAGCGAGGGATGACAAGGGATGAATAGAACCCTGTGTGTACATGTACAGTCATATGTGCCTGTAAAGCAGTTTGTGTGTGTCCTGAAAACACAGGAAGGCAGCAGGTGTGTGATGGAGTACAGTGATGACACATCACACAATCACAGATCCACGATCAAATGATTCAAGATCCACGAGATTCACATTTCAGGATTTGCTCTGGACATTTTCTGGAACTTTTCCTGCAGCCTCCAAGTAAAATGTCTGGGAAATGTCAGCGAGTGAACATATCTAATTTTCAATTTATATAATTGCACTTTAATTCGTACAGTTTGCTTTCTTTTATTAATTGTCATTTATGTGTGAGTCTCTATTTTTTATCGATCTAAAATGTGTATTACCAAAATGAATATACAATAATAAAACAAATACCTAAGTGAATACTTTTGATTTGAGTCGTTCTCAAAGACATTTAGTTTGATGTTGTTTCGATATAAAGTCTCCAACAGGAGCTCAGATCAACAGAGAGGAAGACGAGGGGCTGACGAAGAGTCTCCTGTTAATGAGGTGATTAGAGCCTCCAGCTGCAGCATCGATCATTAGGAGTCATGATTGATGCTGAGAGGGTTCAGACATGACCCCCCCACACACACACACAGAGGGGGAGTGGTGGTCCTGCCTCAGTCCCAGTCACGATGTCTTATTAAGATAACAGCTGAACGGTTTGATCGCAGCTTGATGAATGGATTCAAGTTGATCTCAGAGCTGATTATTACAGATTGAATCAAAGATACACGGAGACTTGTTCTCGAGAAACGTTAGCGTTCACATCATCGGGGTTTTCCCTCAGGCCTTTTAACGTTGTCCTGGTAGATGAAGTCTCTAATCAGCAGCTCCAGAGCTTGTGTTTTTTAGCTCCATGTTTGGTCTCCACCTCCTGAGGGAACATTCAGCTTCGTTATCTGCTAAATGTTCATCAGATAAAGAAGTGAAAAGTGTCACAATCGCCCCCTGGTGTCAGGCTGCAGTATAGGTCATAAACCCTCCTCCTCCATGTTAGCAGATGGGACATGGACCAAACTAAAAATCAAAGTAGATGTGAAATAAATGTTAAAGATGTTTCTGTCATTTCAGCTCGTTCTTCTCTCTCTGATGTTTGTTCATGTTTCTGATCAGTTTGGTTTGAATCAGTTATTTGATGATATAAATACAAGCTGAGACTCATGATTGACAGCTGAGACTCATGATTGACAGCTGAGACTCACTCCTGATTGGATGGGCAGGTGTATGGGCGGGACCTTGATACTCTGGCTCCACTCAACGATCTGCACAGACTGACTGTAAATTACGTCATCACCACATCATGGCAACGTTCTTATCCGTTTACACTCTGTTATATTTTGGCTTCATCTCTGGACAGTGGCAGCAGAGACGTGTCGTCCATCTTGATTTACAGTCTATGGTCTGAGACCTTATTCATTTTTAGTTGGACAGACGTGCGACCAATCAGAGCAACGGTTAGCGTTGGAGCTGCGTCAGCTCACTGGGTCTGTGAATGAGCGTTGTGGTATTATCGGACTCAACAAACCACATGAAAGATGATGCTGATGTGAGCTCATCGGTCTGAGGATCTCCAGCGATCACACTCTCAGTCATCTGTCTGTCACTGAGACTTTCTTTGTTCCAGTAGTTTTTGACTGAACGCCTCAAAATGGCTCAATTCAACTTCTGCTGTTGTAGAAGAGACTCTAAAGTAAAGATGGAGGGATGATTGCTGACAAGCTAAAGAGGGATGATGCTGGAATAATAAGTGGGGGAGGAGGAGGAGGAGAGGAGGGGGAAATACCAAAGGGATCTGTGCCAAACCTTGTGTTTTATTGATCCAGGCTTTTCATTGGCTCAAATACTCTATGCTGAGTACCGATTTCATTATAGGACACACACACGCACACGCACACACACACACACACACACACACACACACACACACACACACACACACACACACACACACACACACACACACACACACACACACACACACACACACACACACACACACACACACACACACACACACACACAAGAAACGTGTAGAACTCTGCCGCGGCCACAGAGGCACCTTTTCTAAGGTGTGACAACAGCCTCTGTGGTAATGATCCTTAGAAATGTAGCAAACCACGTTTATTTTCCATGAAGAAGAAGAAGAAGGAGGAGGAGGAGGAGGAGGAGGCGAAGGGCCGGAGGCTGCAAACAAAGTAAAAGATGACATATGGCATAAAATGAATGCATAATAAATCTTCTGGAATCCTTTGCACGGGGGAACCTTCCTGAGTACAAATGCTCTTTTTCAACATTGCACCTTTTTCCTGAAGAGGAGTTAGAAGTGAGGTTAAAGCGTCACATGCATCTGACAGACCACTGCTGCTACGCTCACTCATTACAGTTATGGAACATGCAGCACTCAGCGATGCTTCCCTGACTTTATACACATAATAAATGTGCAATTAAAACCATCTGGGAAATGAAGAAAATTCATTTTGCTTCTCTTACGGTTAAATGGTTTTTTTTGCATTGCTATCTCATTTGCTTGTGGAATTAACCTGTGATACCTGGATACCTAATCTGAATAATGCAAGTGAACCATCACGTTGTAATCATTGGCTCTAACTCCGTCTCTTCCAGTAATCACAACCTGCAGGTTAACTCCTCCACAGCTACAGATAAAGAGTCTGTCGAAGGCTCCAGGGCCTCGCTAACAAATGACTAAATAAAGGTGGACCATAAAAATGAAGCCACAATATCTCAGATACAGGTGCTGCAATTATATCACATGCACAAGTTTGGTCTGTGTCCCATCTGCTGACATGGAGGAGGTGGGGCTTATGTCCTATCATCAAAAGACACGGAGCGAAGGGATGAGATGGAGAAGCAGCGTATTCTCGTAAGAAACACAAAAGGCGCTCTTGCTTGAAATTACGGATTTTATTAAGCCGGCCGCTGCAGCTCAATAAAGGATCAGCTCATCCGCTCACACTCCACTTGACTTTATCACACAGTATCACACCGTGTCCTCGCTGTCATTACCTCTTCTACCACGACACCATCCACCCACTGTGGCTGGTAATTGAAAGAAAAGGAGCGTAAGCAGAAACACCAGATCACATCTTAACCTCTGCGTCAGAAAAGTGCTGCTACAAGTCTCTGAATGCACTTCACAGGCCGACCAGCACCACCAGCTCCAGGAGAACAGAGAAGTGCTGCGGAGTCAAATCAATATCCAGGTTATTTGTTCAGGCGAGACGTCTGAATAAGCTCCCGGGGGTTTGGATTCAGTCGCACTCATTTGTTTCCTCACGGATTTTTATTATAAATTATGTTACTCGCACACGAGAACCTGAAACAGCCTCATTCACGAAAAACACGTCTGAGGTTTCTTAGACGTTTCTTAACTCAACCACAACAAACACCCACGAGTCCATCACCAGACATCCATCACACAAAGTTTACTAAGTGCCTGATGTCCGGAGAGAGAGAGAGAGAGAGAGAGAGAGAGAGAGAGAGAGAGAGAGACTGCATGAGAGGAGAGGAAGAAGAAGACAGAGGAGGAGGAGGTGAAGAAGATGAAGAGGAAAAGAAGAAGAAGACAAGAAAGTGAAGAAGGAAGAAGAGGTGGAGAAGGAGATGAACAAGAGCGAGAGAAAGGTGGAGGAGGAGGCAGAAGAGGCGGAGGAGAAGAAGAATGTAAAGAAGAAAACAAGAAGATGAAGAAGATGAGGAAGAGGAGCATGAAGAAGAAGAGGCAGCAGTGATCCTACCTGACAGTGAAGTCATACGAGCAGGACGCCAACACCGTCGGACTGAACGGAGAAAACTGCAGAAGAAAGAATAAAAGTGATTTAATGATCTTCACATAAACACTAAATTAAAATATCAACGGTTTTCTTTTATGATTGATGATTCTGAAGAATATTCAGGTTGTTGATTACTGATCTGGTGAAAAGTATTAAGTTCATAAATAAAGACACGGCTGCAGTGTTGAGTGTGAAAAGGAGAAACTGCTTTCAGCTCAATACGGTGGATTCACAGGCATCACTGAGTTTCACACGTTTTCATCTGTGCTGAACGTTCTGATGCTGCCGAGCGTCAGAGGGTTTGAACGTTAACGTTTCTCTTCTGCAGCGAGTTCAGCCACCGGCCACTAAGCACTCAGAAATTAATTTGTTCCTTCATGTGTCCCCCACTCTGCCTCTGACACTTTCACCTTCTTATCAGGAAGCCTCGTTTCACACCTTCCTCCCGTCTCTCGCCCTGTTTCAGATTCCTGCTGATGATGTTGCTGGATGTTAAATCTCTGACAGTGAACAGCAGCGACGAGCAGAAAAGATCCAGTTCAGGAAAGTGACGCTCACAGATTCTGTTTATTCTCAACTCTGCTGCTGCTGATGGTGAATCTGCTCCAACAGTGAAGTCAATACGAGATCTGCAAACACACAGTGTCAGACGGGTTCTCTGGATCGATCGGTGACACCTGAAAACCCCGTCTGAGCTGCTTTCTACTTCCTGTCTGCAGTGTGTGTGTGTGTGTGTGTGTGTGTGTGTGTGTGTGTGTGTGTGTGTGTGTGTGTGTGTGTGTGTGTGTGTGTGTGTGTGTGTGACATGTTCCTAATCTGAGTAACTGGGATGTGTTTGGCTTCCTCTGCAGCTGTCTGTTCTCTCACACACCCACATACAGTGTGTGTGTGTGTGTGTGTGTGTGTGTGTGTGTGTGTGTGTGTGTGTGTGTGTGTGTGTGTGTGTGTGTGTGTGTGGTCTTATTAGGTCCATTTAAGTGGGTGTTTTGAT
>NC_061502.1:20579168-20586668 GCF_022539355.2 Hippoglossus stenolepis | reverse complement strand
GGTGGGAGGTCGGTGCAGGTCCATCACTGATGATACTTGTGTTATTTAGAGGAACAACACGACGTGAATTAAGAGAAACTAACGTCCAACCAGAAAGAACGACAGACTGAGATCTTCACAGGAGAAAACGAGTGTAACGTTCTGCTTCTTTTCTTATCTGCAGTGAACCGGCCACAGAGAGTGAAAACATCCAGGTGTTTGTTCTCTGGGCTGAAGCAGCAGCTCTGACAGTTAATTCAGATTGAGCCTTGAGGGGAAGGACAAACAGAAAAGCAGGAAACAAACGAGAGAAACCCAGACACAGGAAGTAGAACAAAAACAAGACAAACGACTGAACTGGATCGGAGTTGATTGTGCTGGATTGAAGCAGGCGGGGAACTCAGAGGGTCGTTGGTTTGTCCGAGCTTCACCTGAGGCTGCGACAGTAAAACACTCGTCAACCGGACACGTGAACAAACAGCAGCTCGACTTCTCTTCAGATTATTTTCAGTAATTCATTCTCGACCAAGAATCCTGGACTAAAAATCGGATAAATCCAGTAAAATCACCTCATTTATAAACCATATTAAGCTGATTGTGTTGATTGTGTAAAACCAAACGTTCAGGTTAGTCTTTGTCTGATTCTGCTGACGAACACACAGGTGAACACACAACCTCCGGAAGTCAATCACACACTTGTTCTAAAGGACGTCTTGTTCTAGAAGGATTTGAAATCAAAGTGTAGTTTGAATGTTCAGAGGTGCAGTTACGTGACAGAGCTCAGTCCATCTGATAAGTCGTCCAGTGCAGCTCCGCTAAATCATTTACTGACCTGACCGGAGCCAGAAACCCCCCCGAGTGTGTCCGTGCACGTTTAACTGATGCAGCTGCTTCCCCCCCGAGTCTGATCTGGCTCTTCCACCTGTCGACAGCTTCCTGTCGCGAGGACGCGAAGGAAAAGTTTCTGTCTCGTGTGTTTAGTCCTGAGCTTCTCTGGCTGTTTTTATAAAGAAAGCTTCACTCACTAAGGTTTGATGTGTTTAATATCAAAATATCAAAACTAATGTTTCATGTGACTTTGACTTTCATGTGTCTGTGACAGCGACACCTGGTGGATGGAGGCCTCATGTTTTCACTCTACATGCTCTTGGCCTCTTCAACACGATTTCTCAAATCTGTCTTCAGGGAAGTTCTGCAAAAACCAGAGCAGCAAAATGCTTCAGCTTCACTTTTAGGAGCCGACACGTCGTCCATCTTTGTTTCAGACGCACAAACAAACATAACAAAACAGGTCACTCATGAGCAACAATGTTTGAAAGTCAATGATCTTATTATTTGAGAAATTATAAAATGAATCATGAATTGATTGTTTCTGTCTCTTGTAAATGAAAACTTAATGTCGTCTTTGTAAACTGAACTTTGAACAAAGAAGCTTTGAAAAGGTTTGAACTGACTCAATGTTTAAATAAGATTTGTGCATAAATGTAATCGATGGACGCGATTGATCATCACAGCTTGAAGCCACAGGAGCTTCTCATCTTCCTGCTGATAAAACCTCATCACAGATTTCTGCTCGCTCTCACAAACCAATTAACACAAAACGATACCGAGCTGAAAACAGCCGCTCGACAATCTGATCACAGAGCTGACGAAACGCACTTCCATCGCCACCACGGCTCCGCCCCTCTGATAAAGGCAGCGCCCACTCTTAGAGATAATCCCCGCTGCGCCTCCGGGTGCCAACGGATTCCTGAAACCCACTTTCTCCACAGAGAGGAGGAGGAAGAGGAGGAGGAAGAGGAGGAGCTGCACCATCACCAGGAAAACTTTGATTTCTTTACAGGAGGATTTGAAGACATTTTAAAAAATCTCCTGCAGTGAAACGTGTTTGAAAACTGAAACGTTAAATACGAGGAGCGTTTGATTTACATCTTGTTCTGAGGAGTTTCACTCACTGAGGCTCCACAGAATCATAAGACTCGTTCACACCTGGTTGGGTTCAGAGCTTCAGACTCTTCAGTTCAGTGTGAAGCTGAACATCAGGTGTGAAAGGTTCCTCAGAGCAGAAGAGGAGTTCTGGGTCTGGATCAAACTGAACCTGGTTCTGTTGGTTTGCAGTGAAAACACTTTGTTGGAGAGTTTGGACTTTGGACCAATCACAGGAAGTAGAGAATTAAACAATAGAAGAAGAAGAAGAAGAAGAAGAAGAAGAAGAATCTTCACCTCCGACGATATAATGTCTGAACCAGGAGGACGTTCATTTGGTGCATTTGAACTAATGTGGATACTGTAAGTACTGTAGTACTGTGGAGTACTGTGGAGTACTGTGGAGTACTGTAGTACTGTAATACTGTAGTACTGTGGAGTACTGCGCCTGAAGGTGCTGATGCTGGGAGTGATACCATCATGATGTTACCATGGTAACCAAATGAAGCTTCATACCTTAGTGATGAGTCTCTCCAGCAGAGCTGCAGATACAATGATGCTCAGACTCAAGAGAACTCAAAGAAAGATGCTGCAACACTGCCACCCTGTGGTGAGATTAGACCACCTCTGGATCATCAAACTGTTCATTTACAACATCTGGAACAATCCTGTGTCGTCTTCACACTCAACACGATCAACTCACCTTCTGACACACGTCATTTAAAATAATTAATCCTGCTCATGAGGAATTCATCTGTTTCCAGCATCTTTAACATCCTGAAGTTCTTTAAAAGCAGAAAGAATCCCAGTCGCTCTTCATGGTTCAGCATCATGGCGTGGAGTCACAACATCTCCACGCCACACAGACTGGGTGAGGTCTCACCTGAGGCTGAAGCAAAGCATCCTGGGATGTGAGGCGACCAAACGGTGCTGTAGATGACCCCTTCGTGACCTCGGAGTGTGGAGAGCGAGCGGCTGAGAGCCGGGTCCCACTGGAGGGGAAACACGCCGTGGTCAGAGGAGGAGGAGGAGGAGCAGGAGGAGGAGGAGGAGCAGGAGGAAGAAGAACTCACCACTTTCACAGTTTGATCCCAAGATCCAGAGACGATGAGGTTCTCTCCTCTGGTCTGACTCCAGTCTACAGCGTACACCTTCACACACACACACACACACACACACTCAGCATCCTTATGAAAGACATGTTGACCTCTGTGTGTGTGTGTGTGTGTGTGTGTGTGTGTGTGTGTGTGTGTCGCACCTCTTGTGTGTGTTCCTTGGCCACCCTCAGCGGAGCGTTGTGATTGGCTGTGTCCCACAGCTGCAGGCTGCCGTCTCCACCGCCGGCAACAAGGATGTGTTCATTGGTTTCACTCCACGCCACGTCGAACAGGCCGTCACTCCACTCCCAGCTGAGAGACACACACACACACACACACACACACACACACACACACACACACACACACACACACACACACACACACACACACACACACACACACACACACACACACACACACACACACACACACACACACACACACACACACACACACAGCTGTTTTACTGTTTGAAACTAAAGAAAGAAAGAAAGAAAGAAAGAAACTTTACCTCCTCACTAGAGAAACTCCCGTCTCCGTCTCCTCCAGAACCATCAGGGAACCACAACCTGCAAAAGTTCTTTGTTATATTTCAATATATATTATATTATATCATGTATATAAATATACAGGAAGATGACGAAGAAGAAGATGAAGAGTCCAGTGAGAAACATTAACTGGTAAAAAGGTACAGTAATAAACTTCATTAATAATAATAAACTTTATTTATAGGGCACTTTTCTGGAGGACGAGTAAAAGAAAAACATGAGCACAGAAGAAATAAACAAGAGAATAAATAAAGGTTCTGTTCTGACCGGCGAGTCCGTAGAACTGAGAGGCAGCGCAGGCTGCTCTGTTCGCCAGGAAGGGAGAAGCTTCCACAGCGTAGCCATGACGAGCCGGACTGTGGAACACCTTCATCCTCGGGAGGAGAAGGAGGAGGAGGAGGACGAGGAGGACGAGGACGAGGGCGGACGGAGGGGGAGGAGGACGAGGAGACGCGACTACCTGCAGGACACACAGAGCTGAGAGAGAAAGGTTCTGTTGAAACTAATGAAAACTTCATAAAGTTAAAGACATGAAGCAGATGAACTTGTGAAATGAACTGATGAAAACACTCAAACATTAGAAATGAAAGCTTTAATGTTACAGTGGCTAAATTATTTAAAGTTTGAAAATGATCATTGATTTGAAGATATCACCTGAAAAGATTTTAGATTTAAATAAAAGTTTGTTTTCATGTTTTAATAACTTGACAACGCTGAGGTTGTTAGAGTTTTACAGATTAGAGACTGTTTTAAACATTCTCCATCTTTCTGGATTAATCCAGATGTGACAAGATAATAATCCAGATGTGACAAGATAATCCAGAGTTTAGATCTGAACCAGGTTTGATGTGATGGAAATGTTCTACAGATATGAAGCTGCACTTTAAACTGACTTTACTCCTCGTTCATCTGGACCAGATCTGAGGAGTCCAGGTGAGTGGTGACGTGGTGAGTGAGTGACGTGAGGTGAGTGAGTGAGGTGAGTGAGTGACGTGAGGAGGTGGGTGAGTGAGTGACGTGAGGTGAGTGAGTGACGTGAGGTGAGTGAGTGACGTGAGGTGAGTGACTTACTGACAGAAGAGCAGCTGCTCACACACGTCACTGATTCTCCGTCTTTTACTCACTCTTTTAAAACAGAGTTAAACGTCACGTCCACGTGTTAAAACATCTGTAAACACATGTAAACACATGTAAACATCTGTAAACACACGTGTGCGCGGATCCAGAAGCGACACCTTCCTCCTCTCCGCCTCACGCTCTTCACTTCCGTGTTTATATCAGCTGATCCAATGACCCGGATTCAACCGCGTCAGTGCAGCTCTGCAGGAGCGTCGGTAGGTGGCGCTGTTCACCCAGAGGATTACAGCATTGGGTCGGTTAATGATCGGTTAATGATCGGTTAATGATCCTAACCCGAGTTATTACTTCACATTTACTGACAAACATGAAAATAAGAATATTTCTGTTGCTCTTAAATGTCGGCAGATCTAAAAATAGAATAAAATAAAATATATAATTGATCTGAATCTGTAAAATAAGAGGTTCAATTATTTTATTTGCATTTAAATGTTTGTTGAAATGTAACAAACAATAAATCTGACATTGATTGATTGATCTGAGTTTTCCAGTGATTTTATCCCTGTTTGTATTTTTGTATGTTATAAATATATTTATAATTATCATTGTTGCTGCTGCAGATTTCACATAAAAAGACTGAATTAATGTTCAGTATGAACATATCTGATTGGTTCTCAGCTCTGAGCAGACGAGGTCATTTTCTGAATATTTGTTCATCACAACAGTGAAAATGTTTTCAGCAGTTTTAGTGTAGACGTCTAAAAACCTCTAACTCATCCAGCCAATTATACAAGAAACCTTTTTATTTTATAATTTAATCTATTTTCATATTTTTTATAAAAAACATATATAGTTTTTATAATTAGAGAAAAAGGACATAATGATGTAGTAATGTTGGACTGACCTCCAGGTGGCGCTATAGTGAATTAAACACATTAAATAAAGATCATTTCATGTTTTAATCTCCATATTAATGTTCCCGCTGCCTCAGATGTAAAAACTTTTTTTGTTCACTTTTATATATAATTCATCAAATAAAATCACACCTCACAGTTACAAGAGGATTTTATTACAAACAGCAGCAGAAACTTAATAAAGTTTATCTACATTATTATAAAAGTAAGAAAGAAAACGTCTCTGTCGGTGAATAAAATATTATCTTAGTCCTCTTGAATGTCGTCCATGCAGTATTTGTACAAATGTTCAGGTATAAATAATTTTGGGAATCACTGGAAATCCGTGGTTCCGAACTCGGCCTCGTGAAGAAGCTGCTGAAACTTGGTTCTGACCAACGACTGCTTTTCTGCAGAGAGTCTCCTCATGGCCGGAGCCAAGCTGAGCAGGAAGAAGGTGACGTCGTCTCTCTGGTCCACGTCCAGGTTCCTCGGCACCTCCCTGCCCTCCATCCTCCTCAGGTACTCCACCAGGAGGCCGTCGCCGTAGCCGCCGCTCCTCCCCCGGGCTCGGGTCGGTCTCGGGGACATGCTGAACTCCTCGTCGTCGTCGTCACTGTGATCTAACATCTCCCTCGCCACGACGTCCTGCTCCGCTGGTATCTGGTGGTTCAGCCTCGACGTGGACGGGCTGCCGTGAGCCTGGCGGTGCAGGAGAGGCTGCAGGTCGGGCTGCAGGACTGCAGGGGGCGCCGGCTGATCCGAGGGCTGTGAGGGAGAGTGTGAAGAAGCTCAGGATGCATCATGATCTCAAACAGTTCCTTCATGTCAACGTGTTGGACTGGTTGTGTTTTGTGCTCTGTCGCCTGCGTCACCTCAATCTTTGCTTGTTTCAGTCTGACGGCGTCTCCGTTGGCGGGTGACGGTCGCTTCCTCTGGACGCACTCTGAGAAGGACGATGACGATGACGTTGCATCTGCGACAGCGAAGCCTGAGAAACAGAAACAACGATCAATGAACACCGTGTCATATAATGTGTCTTTCTATGTGAATAAACGTCTGTGGATCCTGGTCCACGAACCGTAGGTCTCATCATCGTCGCTCCGCGTCTCCGTGGTGGCGATGCAGCCCACCATGTCGACGGCGTGGAGGTGAGAGGGCTGTGGGTCCAGGGCCCAGCCGTTGGTGCCTGCGGCCCTGGCGTCGATGAACGGGTTTAAAAACGACAGAATGGACGAGTATCTCCACGGCCGGTAGTTGAAGAGCCCGATGCCGCTCTCTCGTCTTTCCTTCTCTCGCTGCCGCTCCCTCCGGT
This sequence comes from Hippoglossus stenolepis, assembly GCF_022539355.2. NCBI lineage: Eukaryota > Metazoa > Chordata > Actinopteri > Pleuronectiformes > Pleuronectidae > Hippoglossus > Hippoglossus stenolepis. The sequence continues at coordinate 20,579,830 of NC_061502.1, read as the reverse complement.
GTTGGTCTCTCAGCGTCTTCCACTTCCTTCTGCATTCAGACTCTGAAGACCACAGGAAGTAAACTGACACTTTCACAATAAAACACACGACAACAGACAGTATTCTTCTTCAAACACAGAGTAAACATTTGGGTGTGAACAATAAAAAAAGATTCATATACATTCACAGATGTCTCCACCGTCTCTACAGAAACAGGTGAATCCATCAAGTACCTTCGCACACTTCAATCTGTTTGTACTACTCATATGCATACTGCAAACTATCTGTGTACTTATATGTCACCCAAGTACTTTTCCATAATCTCACTCCTCTATACCAACTCCTGCACATCGACCACATCACGGTACCACCTGCCCGCTGGCCCACCATGGCATCCAGAGCCTTCAGCCACTCCCTCTTCAGGAACTTTATAATACATTGTTTTTATCTCTGCCTTGTTGGTGACATATAAATAAAATATATTATTATTATATGTTGAGTGCTCACATGTCTACATATACTTATATACACTGAACCTCTGTAGGAACCAATGATCCGGGGCCGCGGGCCCGCCGGAAGGTTTTGACACACGGACACATTGTTTTGATCTTCCCATCAGGGGATTGGTTCAAACGAGTGAAAGTGTTTCTATGGAACCTGGATGGTTCGTGACTCTTTGTGC